>NW_017202957.1:0-6200 GCF_001704415.2 Capra hircus
GCAAGGGTGTGAAGGACCCTTTGGAAGTTCCAGAGGTTGGTGTGAATAGCCTCGAGAGGCCTCAGCGGAAAAGGGCCTCATCTCTCCAGGAGGGGAGAACCTCCTGGATTTTCTCGAGTTGCGGCAGGTGCTCTCGACTTACGACCGGGACATCAGGGACCCGCTCTCGTGTCATCAGGAAAGGACAGTCCCCATGCGAGTTGTTCGGCGGCCCTCGGTTGCTCTCCATCGATGCCGGGCCTAAGATCTTGTGTGGAGTCAGTGCCGGAACCTGAGGATTCCTCTCCAGTGCTGACATGGATCTTGGGGTACTTCTGGAGTCTCCCCAGGAGAGTCAGTCCTCGTCTCGAGTGGGGGCATGCACGTGCACTTTCCTCCCGAGCTGTAGCAGCAGTGTCACGCTTCCCTTTGCTTGGATCAAGGGATCTCTGGCTTTCCCTCGAGGCTTTCCCACGAGGCTTTCCCACAGGGCTGTCCACGTGCCACTGTGGTGTGAATCGATCCTCGGCTTGAAAGTCGAGGCTGTGCAGGGAAAACAGGTTTCCCTGGAATGGACTGAGACATCTGGGGGACTCTGGAATGGTGGCACGACCCTGGAGTTCCTCTCGCCTTTCCTGTCGAGAGCGCCTCCTCTTGAGATGCGACGGGAACGCCGAGAATTCTTTCCCGACCAGGCAGGGAAAGGAACCCTGCTCTCGAACTAGGAGGCGGAAACGGTGCTCCTCTGGATGTGGGCGGGACTCTGGTGCTTCCTCTCGAGTGGAGACGGGTTTTCGAGGAACTTCTTGAGTTGCAGCAAGGGTGTGAAGGCCCTTTGGAAGTTCCAGAGGTTAGGTATGATTAGCCTCGAGACACCTCAGCGGAAATGGGCCTCATCTCCCTGGAGGGAGAACCTCCTGGATTTTCTCGAATTGCGGCAGGTGCTCTCGACTTATGACGGGGACCTCAGGGACCCGCTCTGGTGGCCTCAGGAAAGGCCAGTCCCCATGCGAGTAGCTCCGGGGCCTCTCGGGATTCCTCTCCCAAGGATGCCGCGGCCTAAGACCTTGTGTGGAGTTCTTGCCGGAACCTGAGGATTCCTCTCCAGTGCCGACAGGAATCTTGGGGTACTTCTGGAGTCTTCCGAGGGGCGTTAGTTCTCGTCTCGAGTGGGGGCATGCACGTGCGCTTTCCTCCCGAGCTGTAGCAGCAGTGTCACGCTTCCCTTCGCGTGGATCAAGGGATCTGTGACTTTCCCTCGAGGCTTTCCACGAGGCTTTCCCTCGAGGCTTTTCCACAGGGCTATCTCAAGTGCCACTGTGGTGTCAGTCGATCCTCGGCTTGAAATTCGAGGAATTGCAGGGAAAACAGTTTTCGGGAATGGACTGAGACACCTGGGGTACTCTGGGAATGGTGGCACGTCCCTGGAGTTCCTCTCGCCTTTCTTGTGGAAAGCACCTCCTCTTGAGATGTGTCGGGATGGCGGGAAATCTTTCCCGACCACGCAGGAAACGGATCCCTCCTCTCGAGCTATGAGGCGGAAACGGGGCTCCTCTGGATGTGGGTGGGACTATCGTGCTTCCTCTCGAGTGGTGACGGCTATGTCGGGAACTTCTTGAGTTGCAGCAAGGGTGGGAAGGACCCTTTGGAAGTTTAGAGGTTAGGTGTGATTAGCCTGGTGACGCCTCAGAGGAAATGGGCCTCAACTCGCCTGGAGGGAGAACTTCCTGGATTTTGCGAGTAGCGGCAGGAGCTTTCGACGTACGTCGGGGACCTCAGGGACCCGCTCTGGTAGCCTCAGGAAAGGCCAGTCCCCATGCGAATTATTGGGGAGCCTGTCTGGATTCCTCTCTCGTCGATGCTGGGGCCTAAGTCCTTGTGTGCAGTCGGTGCCGCAAACTGAGGATTCCTCTCCAGTGCTGACATGGATCTTGGGGTACTTCTGGAGTTTCCCCAGGGAGTCAGTCCTCGTCTCAAGTGGAGAAATGCACGTGCGCTTTGCTCCCGAGCTGTAGCAGCAGTGTCATGCTTCCCTTCGCGTGGATCAAGGGATCTGTGGCTTTCCCTGGAGTCTTTCCCATGAGGCTTTCCCACAGGGCTATTCCACTTGCCACCATGGTGTGAGTCGATATTCGGCGTGAAAGTCGAACCAGTGCAGGAAAACAGGAACCTCCTTCCCCACAGTAGGGGATACACTGTCCCCTTGGGCGGGTATCTCCAGGGCACTCACGCTGGGGGTTGCCCGCGGACGTGCGGGCCTCAGGCTCCACGTGAGAAAAAGCCCCAAATGGCATTAGCTGCCAGTCCAGACGCTGGCCCCTCAGGTCTCTGGCCGGAGCCTTGGGCTCCAGGCAACTCAAAGCCCTCAGCGGTGGCACTCTGGGACTGCTGTAGGGAAAGGATGCCAAGAGCCCACGGAGGAGTTGGGGAGGGGGCATGGGGGAAACGGAGGCGAGGACAGCGAGGCATCTAGGTGGAGGCGCTGGAGAGAGCGTCTGGTGTCCCGGAATGCCTCGGAGGAGCCAGCGGGGACAGTCGAGGACCAGGGACCTGTGGAATGTGAAAAGGCGGGAAATCCCAGAGCAAGCAGGCTGGGAAAGGGGGCGTTGGTGGCCAATTCAAAGGGACCTAGGGGCGTTTCCTGGTGGTGAGTTCCCTTGGCACTGCTGAGGGCCCCTGATTGATCCACTCGGGTTGAACCCACCCCCCGCTGCGAGGGAGGCCACAAACCAAAGCCCCCGAACTGCCCGCCCACCCCAACGGGGATCTTGGCGGTCCAGGGCACAGCCGTTCCCGGGAAAAGCCCACTCGCTCCACGGACTCCGTCCAGGGTCTCTGCTTGGAAAGAGGCCGGGGCGGCCCCCTCCATCTACCCACCCAAACCCTATTGACGTCAATGGTGGCGGAGACGCCTCCCGTTCTCCAGAGTCCTGAGCTGCTGGGTCCCCGCCCACTCGGCCAGCAGTCTGCAGCGTGCCCGTGTGCCTCTCCCACCATGGCTTCGTCCGGCTCCTCCAGCACCTCAAGCGGTACGTTTGCCCTCGGTCCCTTTGGTCGGATCACATCTCAGGGATTTGCGGGTGGCCTGGGCAAGGGCTCTCGGCCAATGTGTTGACCCCCCTCCCACCGAGAACGGCTGGGACCCATCAGCCAGGCCCGGGTTCCGAGCGTCAGGTGTGCCCAAATTCGGAGGGCGTGGCATCGTTCGTTCATCTTGCTCCTTTGGCACACACATGGCTTCTCCGTTCTCTTTTCTGGGAAGACAGTGTTGTTTCAGGGGGCGTGCTGCGGGGGGCGGGGGCCGGGTTGGGGTGGTGGGAGCGGGTGCTTTGCTGGATGAGGCCCTTTATCCTCACATCTTCATGTGGGAATGGAGTCGGGGAGCTCGGTGGCCTTGCTGCCTTCAGTGGCTTCCTCTGCACAGGGGCCTAGTGGCTTCTGCCTTTTGTCAGGCGTTACGGGTTTGGCTTCGCTTTGGTGGCCTTGGCCTTTGCCTTGGCCTGGCCTTGGCCTTGCCTTGGCGTTGTTGCCCTTGCCCTTGGCTTGGCCTTTGAACTTGAACTTGACCTTGACCTTGAACTTGACTTGACCTTGAACTTGACCTTGACCTTGAACTTGACTTGAACTTGACCTTGAACTTGAACTTGAACTTGACCTTGACTTGAACTTGACTTGAAAACTTGACCTTGAACTTGAACTTGATCTTGACCTTGACATTGAACTTGAACTTGACCTTGAACTTCAACTTGAACTTGAAACTTGAACTTGACCTTTGAACTGAACTTGAACTTCAACTTGAACTTGTCCTTGACCTTGAACTTCAACTTGAACTTGAACTTCTTGAACTTGAACTTGACTTGACCTTTGAACTTCACTTGAACTTTGACTTGACCTGAACTTGAACTTGACCCTGAACTTGACCTTGACCTTGAACTTGAAACCTTGAACTTGAACTTAAACTTCAACTTGAACTTGAACTTGAACTTGAACTTGACCTTGACCTTGACCTTGACTTGAACTTGACCTTGACCTTGACCAACAACGGGAGACCTCGAGATTTGCTCAGAGCACCGGAGGTCCAGAAGCAGGGCCCTGTATCTCCCCTTCCCTTTGTGATCATTGCAAAGACATTCCTAGCTGATAGCGGGAGTGCCCCTGAAGAAGCAAGCAGTGGAGTGTGTTTGACACGACTGTGTGCCTTCCTGGCCTCAGCTCCACAAGGGCCTTTCCTCTCGAAGTAGGCCCCATGTCCCCTTGGGAGGGTGTCATGCCTCTTTTCTCCTCACTGCCAAAGGGTGGAGCCAAGCTCGCTCTGTCAGAGGTACAAAAAACAGCAATTGAATGGATTTTCAAGCTCTTGCTAGGCTGCACCCTTTCAGGGCCCACTTTACTGAAACAGGTGCTCTGTGGCCCCTGTTGGGTATGCAGGTTCACAAACAGGGTGAGATCCTGTCCAAGCCAAGAATTTTCCTGAAAGACCTAGGCTCACTAGAGCTCTCCTCCAGAGCAAAGGGGATAGAGGAGATGTATGGAGGAGTCTTTGCCTTTCCCTGTGAGTGTGGGCTACTCCCTACGGCCCCAAGCTCAGGGATAACTGCCTCTAAGAAAGGAATGGCAAGAAGCGCTATTCTTGGAGGTTGGGACAGGGAGTTCGCAGCATGTGGGGAAAGAAAGACTTCTTCGGGGAAGAAGAGGCAACCACCGGGGGTGTGTTTGCAAGCCTCTATTTGGAAGGAACAGGTTTGCTTATACAACTCAAGACTCCAGATCTGCTCAGAGGACTGAAGTTCCAGAGACAGGGCCATGTATCTCCCCTTCCCTTTGAGATCCTTGCAAAGACATTCCTAGCAGATCGTGGGAGTGCCCATGAAGAAGCAAGCAGCGGGAGTGTGCTTGACATCACTGGCTGCCTACCTGGCTCAGCTCCTCAAGGGGCCTTTCTCTCCTGGTAGGCCCTATGTCCCCTTTGGGAGAGGGTGGTGCCCTCTTCCCTCCACACTGCCAAAGGGTGGAGGTGGAGCAAACTCGTTCTCTCCGAGGTAAAAAAAAAAAAGACAAATTGGATGGATTTTAAGCTCTTGCTATGCTGCACCCCTCCAGGACCCACTCGAGCAAAACAGGTGCCTGTGGCCCCTAGGTCGGGTATGCAGGTTCACACACTGGGTGGGATCCCGTCAAAGCCAAGAATTTTCCTGACAGACCTAGGCTCACTAGAGCTCTCCTCCAGAGGAAAGGGACAGAAAAGACGTGTGTGTGGAGGTGGCTCTGCCTTTCCAGGTCCCAATCTCAGGGATAACTGCCCCTAAGAAAGGAACTGCTGCTGCTGCTGCTGCTAAGTTGCTTCAGTCGTGTTCGACTCTGTGCGACGCCATAGACGGTAGCCCACTAGGCTTCCCCGTCCCTGGATTCTCCAGGCAAGAACAGTAAGTGGGTTGCCATTGCCTTCTCCAATGCATGAAAGTGAAAATGAAAGTGCAGTCGCTCAGTCGTGTCCGACCCTCAGCGACCCCACGGACTGCAGCCTACCAGGCTTCTCCGTCCATAGGATTTTCTGAAAGGAACTGCAAGAAGCGCTTTTCCAGGAGGCTGGGAAAGGAGTTCGCAGGATGTGGGGGAAAGAGAGCCTCCTTCGGGGAAGAATAGGCGGCCACTTGTGTTGCAAACCTCTATTTGGAAGGAACAGGCTTATACAAAGGGAGACCTCCAGATCTGCTCAGAGGACCAAAGTTGCAGAGGCAGGTCGGTGTATTTTCCCTTCACTTTGCGATCCTTGCAAAGACATTCCTTGCTGATAGATGATTCAGCAAGGCCTTTGAGACTGTTGTTTTCTTTCCTAGGTTCAAAGATTCCTTCAGTTCCTAATATAGATATCCTAGAAATTATCTGACATCCGTGAAAATCTGATATGTCCTGGTCAAATGCTGTCAGTTATAATTCCAGTTATCATATAAAGCATTTCAAGTCGCAGCAGTGACCAGATTACATTGTCAATTTCTATTTAATCAGGTTTTAACCATGTCCTCTATGGTTCACACTGATGCCTTTGCAGAAATACTGCTACTTCAAGATATATGGAATATACTTTTTTTAAGCTTACCGATAATTTGTTTGTTTGTTTGTTTGTCTTCTGGTAAGCTGGTACCAGATGAATTTAGTCTCCTCTCTAGGTTAAGAGAACAAAGTTTTCTTAGAATGCAATTTTGATAACAGACTATGATTTC
>NW_017202958.1:0-6199 GCF_001704415.2 Capra hircus
TCAGCACTGGAGAGGAATCCTCAG
Source organism: Capra hircus (assembly GCF_001704415.2). NCBI lineage: Eukaryota > Metazoa > Chordata > Mammalia > Artiodactyla > Bovidae > Capra > Capra hircus. The sequence continues at coordinate 25 of NW_017202958.1, forward strand.
GTTCCGGCACCGAGTCCACACAAGGTCTTAGGCCCCGGCATCACGGGAGAGGAAATCCCGAGAGGCCCCGAGCAATTCGAAGGGGACTGGCCTTTCCTGAGGCCACCAGAGCGGTCCCTGAGGTCCCCGTCGTAAGTCGAGAGCACCTGCGCAACTCGAGAAAATCCAGGAGGTTCTCCCCTCCAGGCGAGATGAGGCCCATTTTGCTGAGGCGTCTCGAGGGCTAATCACACTTAACTCTGGAACTTCCAAAGGGTCCTTCACACCCTTGCTGCAACTCAAGAAGTTCCCCGACATACCCGTCTCCACTCGAGAGGAAGCACGAGAGTCCCGCCCACATCCAGAGGAGCCCCGTTTTTCCGCCTCCTAGCTCGAGAGGAGGGATCCTTTCCCTGCGTGGTCGGGAAAGAATTCCGGCGTTTCCGTCGCATCTCAAGAGGAGGCGCTCTCCACAGAAAGGCGAGAGGAACTCCATGGTCGTGCCACCTTTCCCAGAGTCCCCCAGATGTCTCAGTCCATTCCAGGGAAACCTGTTTTCCTGCACTGCCTCCACTTTCAAGCCGAGGATCGACTCACACCACGGTGGCACGTGGGACAGCCCTGTGGGAAGCCTCGTGGGAAAGCCACAGATCCGTGATCCACGCGAAGGGGAGCATGACACTGCTGCTACAGCTCGGGAGGAAAGCGCACGTGCATGCCCCCAATCTCGACGAAGACTGACTCCCCTGGGGAGACTCCAGAAGTACCCAAGATCCATGTCAGCACTGGAGAGGAATCCTCAGGTTCCGGCACCGACTCCACACAAGGTCTTATGCCGGGGTCCAGCCCGGTGGATCCAGGGAATTCGAAGGGGTGGACGGCGTTGGCGTGGAAAGACTTGTTTATTTATTAATGTAAGATTAGATTAGGAAACTATAATGTAGTAAGAAGATTAAGTGGAGGAAGAGGGCTGAATAGCTTTGTTTACGCGGAAGGCCAATAAAATTCCAGACAAGGAATTTGCACCACCTACGTTGGGCCCCGGCGCCCGCTTGAATATCTAAGGGTGCCTCGCCTTAAGCTCCCTTTCGTGCGGGTCTTAACAGCCAGGGCAAGTAAGTAGACCTGGCGAGCCTCCGCACTCCAGGTGGAGATTCAGCCTGAAGTTAAAGTAAAGAGCAGAGAGAAGGAAAGGTAGAGAAGAAGAAAGAGAGAGAAAGACACGGGTGGAGCCAGAGTCCCAAGAAACCAGGCTGAGAGACTAGTTCGAGAAGCTGGTCCGAGAAACTGGCCCCCGGCCCCTGGCCTCCTCCTTTATTGTTCAGAAGGCCTTTTATACTTTTGATAAAACATGGAGATCAATGGATAACACAAAATTATGTAGCGTTCACAACCCAGAATCTTTCTGTGTATCATTTTGTATACAAAAGGTCTCAGGTGATTTACATTATCTTCTGACCAAGAGGCTTGTTAACACTTTTTGGCTCTCTTCCTTAATGAATGTTAATTTTGTTTCCCCTGAAGTGTTTTTCTTTAATCTGCATCTCCTTAAAGCATTAAAGTTACATCTCTATAGAACAAAGGTGCAGTGGGTTATAACAAAGAAGGTACTTAACTCAAAGATCTAATGTTGCTAATACCAGGTCTACTACTTGTTTTTCTATATACCAACTATATCTAAAAATAAAGGATATGGAAAATTTGGCAGCAAGCATTGACCCAAAAAATGAAACTTTTAATCAGTCCTATTCTAAAGATTTTGACTCCTCGAAAGCTCCTGCATTCCTAGGATGTTTTAAGCTTCCTGTGCCTCCTGCGGTCAGGAGGCCTCAAACAATCACAAGCGCAGCTGTACGAGTCCTACAGTCAGGCTAGAAAGCCATCAGAGGGTTTTTTGGATTGAAACACTCTTTCAAATGCAGAAGACTAACGCGCTGAAATTGACTTTTTCCAGAAAAGGTAAGAAGAGTGAAAAGGCAGAGCACAAAAACCGGCAGATTTTTGTTGGGGTACATGCTTAAAAATTTCCAGAGGGGTCCCTGAAGTCTGAGCACGCCTTGCGTATGTCAGCTTCCTTCCTCATAACCTTGTCACGGGCGGGTACCTCACACTGGCTCCCGGCAGTCTTAGGCCCCGGCATCGACGGGAGAGGAATCCTGAGAGGCCCCCGAGCAACTCGCATGGGGACTGGCCTTTCCTGAGGCCACCAGAGCGGGTCCCTGAGGTCCCCGTCGTAAGTTGAGAGCACCTGCCGCAACTCGAGAAAATCCAGGAGGTTCTCCCCTCCAGGCGAGGTGAGGCCCATTTCCGCTGAGGCGTCTCGAGGCTAATCACACCTAAACTCTGGAACTTCCAAAGGGTCCTTCACACCCTTGCTGCAACTCAAGAAGTTCCGCGACATACCCGTCTCCACTCGAGAGGAAGCACGAGAGTCCCAGCCTCATCCAGAGGAGCCCCGTTTCCGCCTCCTAGCTCGAGAGGAGGGATCCTTTCCCTGCGTGGTTGGGAAAGAATTCCCGGCGTTCCCGTCGCATCTCAAGAGGAGGCGCTCTCCACAGGAAAGGCGAGAGGAACTCCAGGGTCGTGCCACCATTCCCAGAGTTCCCCAGATGTCTCAGTCCATTCCAGGGAAAACTGTTTTCCCTGGACTGCCTCAACTTTCAAGCCGAGGATCGACTCACACCACGGTGGCACGTGGGACAGCCCTGTGGGAAAGCCTCGAGGGAAAGCCTCCTGGGAAAGCCTCGAGTGAAAGCCACAGATCCCTTGATCCACGCGAAGGGAATCGTGGCACTGTGGCTACAGCTCGGTAGGAAAGCACACGTGCATGCCCCCACTCGAGACGAGGACTGACTACCCTGCGGAGACTCCAGAAGTACCCAAGATCCATGTCAGCACTGGAGAGGGAACCTCAGGTTCCGGCAGCGACTCCAAACAAGGTCTTAGGCCCCGACATCGACGGGCGAGGAATCCGGAGATGCCCCGAGCAACTAGCATGGGGACTGGGCTTTCCTGAGGCCACCAGAGCGGGTCCCTGAGGTCCCCGTCATAAGTCGAGAGCACCTGCCGCAACTCGAGAAAATCCAAGAGGTTCTCCCCTCCAGGCGACATGAGGACCATTTCCCTTGAAGCGTCTCGAGGCTAATCACACCTAACCTCTGGAACTTCCAAAGGGTCCTTCACACCCTTGCTGCAACTCAAGAAGTTCCCCGACATACCCGTCTCCAGTCGAGAGGAAGCACGAGAGTCCCGACCACATCCAGAGGAGCCACGTTTCCTCCTCCTAGCTCGAGAGGAGGGATCCTTTCCCTGCGTGGTCGGGAAAGAATTCCCAGCGTTTCCCGTAGCATCTCAAGAGGAGGCGACCTCCACAGGAAAGGCGAGAGGAACTCCAGGGTCGGTGCCACCATTCCCAGAGTCCCCCAGATGTCTCAGTCCATTCCAGGGAAAACTGTTTTCCCTGCACTGCCTCGACTTTCAAGCCGAGGATCGACTCACACCACGGTGGCACGTGAGACATTCCTGTGGGAAAAAGCCTCGTGGGAAAGCCTCGTGGAAAGCCTCGTGGGAAAGCCTCGAGGGAAAGCCACAGATCCCTTGATCCACGCGAAGGGAAGCTTGACACTGCTGCTACAGTTCGGGAGGAAAGCGCATGTGCATGCCCCCACTCGAGACAAGGACTGACTCCCCTGGGGAGACTCCAGAAGTACCCCAAGATCCATGTCAGCACTGGAGAGGAATCCTCAGGTTCCCTCACGGAATCCACACAAGATCTTACGCCCCGGCATCGACGGGAGAGGAATCCTGAGAGGCCCCGAGCAACTCGCATGGGGACTGGCCTTTCCTGAGGCCACCAGAGCGGGTCCCTGAGGTCCCCGTCGTAAGTCAAGAGAACCTGCCACAACTCGAGAAAATCCAGGAGGTTCTCCCCTCCAGGTGAGATGAGGCCCATTTCCACTGAGGCGTCTCGAAGCTAATCACACCTAAACTCTGGAACTAACAAAGGGTCTTTCACACCCTTGCTGCAACTCAAGAAGTTCCCCCACATACCCGTCTCCATTCGAGAGGAAGCACGAGAGTCCTGCCCACATCCAGAGGAGTCCCCTTTCCGCCTCCTAGCTCGAGAGGAGGGATCCTTTCCCTGCGTATTCGGGAAAGAATTCCCGGCGTTCCCGTAGCATCTCAAGAGGAGGCGACCTCCACAGGAAAGGCGAGAGTAACTCCAGGGTCGTGCCACCATTCCCAGAGTCCCCCAGATGTCTCAGTACATTCCAGGGAAACCTGTTTTCCCTGCACTGCCTCGACTTTCAAGCCGAGGATCGACTCACATCACGGTGGCACGTGGGACAGCCTTGTGGGAAAGCCGTGGGAAAGCCTCGTGGGAAAGCCTCGTGGAAAGAAAGCCTTGAGGGAAAACCACAGAACCCTTGATCCACGCGAAGGGAACGGCGATAATGCTGCTACAGCTCGGGAGGAAAGCGCACATGCATTCCCCCTCTCGAGACGAGGACTGACTTCCCTGGGGAGACTCCAGAAGCCCAAGATCCATGTCAGCACTGGAGAGGAATCCTCAGGTTCCGGCACTGACTCCACACAAGGTCTTAGCGCCGGCATCAACGGGAGAGGAATCCCGAGAGGCCCCCGAGCAATTCGCAAGGGACTGGCCTTTCCTGAGGCCACCAGAGCGGGTCCCTGAGGTCCCCGTCGTAAGTCGAGAGCACCTGCCGCAACTCGAGAAAATCCAGGAGGTTCTCCCCTCCAGGCGAGACGAGGCCCATTTCCGCTGAGACGTCTCGAGGCTAATCACACCTTAACTCTGGAACTTCCAAAGGGTCCTTCACACCCTTGCTGCAACTCAAGAAGTTCCCCGACATACCCGTCTCCACTCGAGAGGAAGCACGAGAGTCCCGCCCACATCCAGAGGAGCCCCGTTTCCGCCTCCTAGCTCGAGAGGAGGGATCCTTTCCCTGCGTGGTCGGGAAAGAATTCCTGGCGTTTCCGTCGCATCTCAAGAGGAGGTGCTCTCCACAGAAAAGGCGAGAGGAACTCCATGGTCGTGCCACCTTCCCAGAGTCCCCCAGATGTCTCAGTCCATTCCAGGGAAACCTGTTTTCCATGCACTGCCTCCACTTTCAAGCGAGGATCGACTCACACCACGGTGGCACGTGGGACAGCCCTGTGGGAAGCCTCGTGGGAAAGCCACAGATCACGTGATCCACGCGAAGGGGAGCATGACACTGCTGCTACAGCTCGGAGGAAAGCGCACGTGCATGCCCCCAATCTCGACGAAGACTGACTCCCCTGGGGAGACTCCAGAAGTACCCCAAGATCCATGTCAGCACTGGAGAGGAATCCTCAGGTTCCGGCACCGACTCCACACAAGGTCTTATGCCGGGTCCAGCCCCGGTGGATCCAGGGAATTCGAAGGGTGGACGGGTTGGCGTGGAAAGACTTGTTTATTTATTAATGTAAGATTAGATTAGGAAACTATAATGTAGTAAGAAGATTAAGTGGAGGAAGAGGGCTGAATAGCTTTGTTTACGCGGAAGGCCAATAAAATTCCAGACAAGGAATTTGCACCACCTACGTTGGGCCCCGGCGCCCCGCTTGAATATCTAAGGGTGCCTCGCCTTAAGCTCCCTTTCGTGCGGGTCTTAACAGCCAGGGCAAGTAAGTAGACCTGGCGAGCCTCCGCACTCCAGGTGGAGATTCAGCCTGAAGTTAAAGTAAAGAGCAGAGAGAAGGAAAGGTAGAGAAGAAGAAAGAGAGAGAAAGACACGGGTGGAGCCAGAGTCCAAGAAACCAGGCTGAGAGACTAGTTCGAGAAGCTGGCGGCGAGAAACTGGCCCCGGCCCCTGGCCTCCTCCTTTATTGTTCAGAAGGCCTTTTATACTTTTGATAAAACATGGAGATCAATGGATAACACAAAATTATGTAGCGTTCACAACCCAGAATCTTTCTGTGTATCATTTTGTATACAAAAGGTCTCAGGTGATTTACATTATCTTCTGACCAGAGGCTTGTTAACACTTTTTGGCTCTCTTCCTTAATGAATGTTAATTTTGTTTCCCCTGAAGTGTTTTCTTTAATCTGCATCTCCTTAAAGCATTAAAGTTACATCTCTATAGAACAAGGTGCAGTGGGTTATAACAAAGAAGGTACTTAACTCAAAGATCTAATGTTGCTAATACCAGGT
>NW_017202959.1:0-6199 GCF_001704415.2 Capra hircus
ACCCAAGATCCATGTCAGCACTGGAGAGGAATCCTCAGGTTCTGGCACCCACTCCACACAAGGTCTTAGGCCCGGCAACGACGGGACAGGGAATCCCGAGAGGCCCCCGAGCAACTCGAAAGGGGACTGGCCTTCCTGAGGCCTCCAGAGCGGGTCCCTGAGGACAACGTCTTCAGTCGAGAGCACCTGCCGCAACTCGAGAAAAATGCAGGAGGTTCTACCCTCCAGGCGAGATGAGGCCCATTTCCGCTGAGGCGTCTGGAGGCTAATCACATCTAACATCTGGAACTTCCAAAGGGTCTTTCACACCCTTGCTGCAACTCAAGAAGTTCCCCGACATACCCGTCTCCACTCGAGAGGAAGCACGAGAGTCCCGCCCACATCCAGAGGAGACCCGTTTCGGACTCCTAGCTCGAGAGGAGGGATCCTTTCCCTGCGTGGTGGGAAAGAATTCCCGCGTTCCCGTCGCATCTCAAGAGGAGGCGCTCTCCACAGGAAAGGCGAGAGGAACTCCAGGGTCGTGCCACCATTCCCAGCGTCCCCCAGATGTCTCACTCCATTCCAGGGAAACCTGTTTTCCCTGCACTGCCTCGACTTTGAAGCCGAGGATCGACTCACACCACGGTGGCACGTGGGACAGTCCTGTGGGAAAGCCTCGTGGGAAAGCCTCGTGGGAAAGCCTCGAGGAATGCCACAGATCCCTTGATCCACGAGAAGGGTAGCGTGACACTGCTGCTAAGGCTAGGGAGGAAAGCGCACGTGCATGCCCCACTCGAGACGAGGACTGACTCCCCTGGGGAGACTCCAGAAATACCCCAAGATGCATGTAGGCACTGGAGAGGAAACCTCAGGTTCAGGCACCGACTTCACACAAGATCTTAGGCCCAGGCATCTAAGGGAGAGGAGTCCCGAGAGGCCCCGAGCAACTCGCATGGGGACTGGCCTTTCCTGAGGCCACCAGAGCGGGTCCCTGAGGTCCCCGTCGTAAGTCGAGAGCACCTGCCGCAACTCGAGAAAATCCAGGAGGTTCTCCCCTCCAGGCGAGATGAGGACCATTTACCGCTGAGGCTTCTCGAGGCTAATCACACCTAACCTCTGGAACTTCCAAAGGGTCCTTCACACCCCTTGCTGCAACTCAAGAAGTTCCCCGACTTACCCGGCTCCACTCGAAAGGAAGCACGAGAGTCCCGCCCACATCCAGAGGAGACCCGTTTCTGCCTCCTAGCTCGAAAGGAGGGATCCTTTCCCTGCGTGGTCGGGAAAGAATTCCCGGCGTTCCGTCGCATCTCAAGAGGAGGCGCTCTCCACAGGAAAGGCGAGAGGAACTCCAGGGTCGTGCCACCATTCCCAGAGTCCCCCAAATGCTCAGTCCATAACAGGGAAACCAGTTTCCCAGCACTGCCTCGACTTTCAAGCCAAGGACGACTCACAACACGGTGGCACGTGGGACAGCGCAGTGGGTAAACGTCGTGGGAAAGCCTCGTGGCAAAGCCTCGTGGAAAGCCTCGTGGAAAGCCTCCACGGAAAGCCACAGATTCCTGGATACACGCGAAGGGAAGCGTGACACTGCTGCTACAGCTCGGGAGGAAATTGCACGTACATGCATCCACTAGGGACGAGGACTGACTAACCGGGGAGACTCCAGAAGTACCCCAAGGTCCTTGTAAGCACTGGAGAGGTTTTCTCAGGTTTCGGCACCGACTCCACACAAGGTATAAGGCGCCGGCATCGACGGGAGAGGAATCCCGAGAGGCCCCCGAGCAACTCGCATGGTGACTGGCCTTTCCTGAGGCCACCAGAGCGGGTCCCTGAGGACCCCGACTTAAGTCCACAGCACCTGCCGCAACTCGAGAAAATTCAGGAGGTTCTTCCCTTCAGGCGACATGAGGCCCATTTGTGCTGAGGCGTCTCGAGACTAATCACACCTAACCTCTGGAACTTCCATAGGGTCTTTCACACCCTTGCTGCAACTCAAGAAGTTCCTCGACATACCCGTTTCCCCTCGAGAGGAAGCACGAGAGTCCCGCCCACATCCAGAGGAGCCCCGTTTCCGCCTCATAGTTCCAGAGGAGGGATCCTTTCCCTAGGTGGTCGGGTAAGTATTCCTGGCGTTCCCGTCGCATCTCAAGAGGAGGCGCTCTCCACAGGAAAGGCGAGAGGAACTCCAGGGTCGTGCCACCATTCCCAGAGTCCCCCAGATGCTCAGTCCATGCCAGGGAAACCAGTTTTCCCTGCACTGCCTCGACTTTCAAGCCGAGGATCGACTCATACAACGGTGGCACGTGGGACAGCCTGTGGGAAAGCCTCGTGGGAAAGCCTCATGGGAAAGCCTCGAGGTAAAGCCCTGATCCCTTGATCCACAAGAAGGGGAGCGTGACACTCCTGCTACAGCTCGGGAGCGCACGTGCATGCCCCCACTCGAGACGAGGACTGACTCCCCTGGGAGACTCCAGAAGTACCCCAAGATCCATGTCAGCACTGGAGAGGAATCCTCAGGTTCCGGCACCGATCCAACAAGATCTTAGGCGCCGGCATCGAGGGGAGAGGAATCCCGAGAGGCCCGAGCAACTCCCATGGGGACTGGCCTTTCATGAGGCCACCAGCGCGGGTCCCTCAGGTCCCCTTCGTAAGTCGAGAGCACCTGCCACAACTGAGAAAATTCAGGAGGTTCTCGCCTCCAGGCGAGATGAGCCCCATTTCCGATGAGGCGTCTCGAGGCTAATCACACCTAAGCTCTGGAACTTCCAAAGGGTCCTTCACACCTTCCTGCAACTCAAGAAGTTCCCCAACATACCCGTCTCCACTCGAGAGGAAGCACGAGAGTCCCGCCCACATACAGAGGAGCCCGGTTTCCGCCTCCTAGCTCGAGAGGTGGGATCCTTTCGCTGCGTGGTCGGGAAAGAATTCCCGGCGTTCCCGTCGCATTTCAAGAGGAGGCGCTCTCCACAGGAAAGGCGAGAGTAACTCCAGGGTCATGCTACCATTCCCAGAGTCCCCCAGATGTCTCAGTCCATTCCAGGGAAACCTGTTTTCCCTGTACTGCCTCGACTTTCAAGCCGAGGATCGACTCACACCACGGTGGCACGTGGGACAGCCCTGTGGGAAAGCCTCGTGGGAAAGCTCGAGGGAAAGCGGCAGATCCCTTGATCCACGCGAAGGGAAGCGTGACACTGCTGCTACAGCTTGGGAGGAATGCGCACGGCATGCCCCCACTCGAGACGAGGACTGACTCCCCTGGGGAGACTCCAGAAGTAGCCCAAGATCAATGTCAGCACTGGAGAGGAATCCTCACGTTCCAGCACCGACTCCAAGCAAGGTCTTAGGCGCTGGCATCTACGGGAGAGGAATCCCGAGAGGCACTTGAGCAACTCGCATGGGGTCGGCCTTTCCTGAGGCCGCCAGAGAGGGTCCCTGAGGTCCCCGTCGTAACTTGAGAGCACCTGCCACAACTCGAGAAAATCCAGGAAGTTCTCCCCTCCAGGCGAGATGAGGCCCGTTTCCGTTGAAGCGTCTCGAGGCTAATCACATCTAACCTCTGGAACTTCGAAAGGGTCCTTCACACCCCTTGCTGCAACTCAAGAAGTTCCCCGACATACCCGTCTCCACTCGAGAGGAAGCACGAGAGTCCCGCCCACATCCAGAGGAGCCCCGTTTCCCCCTCCTAGCTCGAGTGGAGGGATCCTTTCCCTGCGTGGTGGGGAAAGAATTCCCTGCATTACCGTCGCATCTCAAGAAGAGGCGCTCTCCACAGGAAAGGCGAGAGGAACTCCAGGGTCGTGCCACCATTCCCAGAGTCCCCAGATGTCTCAGTCCATTCCAGGGAAATCTGTTTTCCCTCCACTGCCTCGACTTTCAAGCCGAGGATCGACTCACACCACGGTGGCACGTTGGATAGTCCTGTGGGAAAGCCTCGTCGTGGGAAAGCCTCGAGGGAAAGCCCAGGTCCCTTGATCCACGCGGGAAGCGTGACACTGCAGCTACAGCTCGGAAAGAAAGGCACGTGCATGCCCCACTCGAGACGAGGACTGACTCCCCTGGGGAGACTCCAGAAGTACCCCAAGATCCATGTCAGCACTGGAGAGGAATACTCAGGTTCCGCACCGACTCCAACAAGGTCTTAGGCCCCAGCATCTACGGGAGAGGAATCCCGAGAGGCCTTGAGCAACTCGCATGGGGACGGCCTTTCCTGAGGCCACCAGAGCGGGTTCTGACGTCCCTGTCGTAAGACGAGAGCACCTGCCACAACTCGAGAAAATCCAGGAGTTCTCCCTCCAGGCGAGATGAGGCCCGTTTTCCGTTGAGGCGTCTGGAGGCTAATCACATCTAACCTCTGGAACTTCCAAAGGGTCCTTCACACCCTTGCTGCAACTCAAGAAGTTCCCCGACATACCCGTCTCCACTCGAGAGGAAGCACGAGAGTCCCGCCCACATCCAGAGGAGCCCCGTTTCCCCCTCCTAGCTCGAGAGGAGGGATCCTTTCCCTGCGTGTGGGAAAGAATTCCCGCATTCCGTCGCATCTCAAGAAGGGCGCTCTCCACAGGAAAGGCGAGAGGAACTCCAGGGTCGTGCCACCATTCCCAGAGTCCCCCAGATTCTCAGTCCATTCCAGGGAAATCTGTTTTCCCTCCACTGCCTCGACTTTCAAGCCGAGGATCGACTCACACCACGGTGGCACGTTGGAAAGTCCTGGGAAAGCCTCGTGGGAAAGCTCGAGGGAAAGCCCAGGTCCCTTGATCCACGCGAAGGGAAGCGTGACACTGCTGCTACAGCTCGGAAAGAGAGGGCACGTGCATGCCCCTCGAGACGAGGACTGACTCTCCTGGGGAGACTCCAGAAGTACCCCAAGATCCATGTCAGCACTGGAGAGGAATCTCAGGTTCCGGCACCGTCTCCACACAAGGTCTTAGGCCCCAGCATCGACGGAGAGGAATCCCGAGAGGCCCCCGAGCAACTCGCATGGGACTGGCCTTTCCTGAGGCCACCAGAGCGGGTTCTGAGTCCCTGTCGTAAGACGGAGCACCTGCCGCAACTCGAGAAAATCCAGGAGGTTCTCCCCTCCAGGCGAGATGAGGCCCCATTTCTGCTGAGGCGTTCTGGAGGCTAATCACACTAACCTCTGGAACTTCCAAAGGGTCCTTCACACCCTTGCTGCAACTCAAGAAGTTCCCCGACATACCCGTCTCCACTCGAGAGGAAGCACGAGAGTCCCGCCCACATCCAGAGGAGCCCCGTTTCCGCCTCCTAGCTCGAGAGGAGGGATCCTTTCCCTGCGTGTTCGGGAAAGAATTCCCGGCATTCCGTCGCAAGTCAAGAGGAGGCGCTCTCCACAGGAAAGGCGAGAGGAACTCCAGGGTCGTGCCACATTCCAGAGTCCCCCAGATTTCTCAGTCCATTCCAGGGAAACCAGTTTTCCCTGCACTGCCTCGACTTTCAAGCCGAGGATCGACTCACACCACGGTGGCACGTGGGACAGTCCGGAAAGCCTCCTGGGAAAGCCTCGTGGGAAAGCCTCGAGGGAAAGCCCCTGATGCCTTGATCCACGCGAAGGGAAGCGTGACACTGCTGCTACAGCTCGGAGGAAAGAGCACGTGCATGCCCCCCACTCGAGACGAGGACTGACTCCCCTGGGGAGACTCCAGAAGTACCCAAGATCCATGTCAGCACTGGAGAGGAATCCACAGGTTCGGCACCGACTCCACACAAGGTCTTAGGCCCCGGCATCGAGGGGAGAGGAATCCCGAGAGGCCCCCGAGCAACTCGCATGGTGACTGGCCTTTCCTGAGGCCACCAGAGCGGGTCCCTGAGGTCCCCCGTCGTAAGTCGAGAGCACCTGCCGCAACTCGAGAAAATCCAGGAGGTTCTCCCCTCCAGGCGAGATGAGGCCCATTTCCGCTGAGGCGTCTCGAGGCTAATCACACCTAACCTCTGGAACTTCCAAAGGTCCTTCACACCCTTGCTGCAACTCAAGAAGTTCCGACTTACCCGGCCACTCGAAAGGAAGCACGAGAGTCCCGCCCACATCCAGAGGAGACCCGTTTCTGCCTCCTAGCTCGAGAGAGGGATCCTTTCCCTGCGTGGTCGGGAAGAATTCCCGGCGTTCCGTCGCATCTCAAGAGGAGGCGCTCTCCACAGGAAAGGCGAGAGGAACTCCAGGGTCGTGCCACCATTCCCAGAGTCCCCCAGAAGTCCATAAGGGAAC
>NW_017202960.1:0-6199 GCF_001704415.2 Capra hircus
GTTTACTCACACAGAGGTCTTAGGGCCCCGCTCCGCGGCAATTCGGATTGAAGAATCCGCAGAGGCCCCGGCAGCAACTCGCGATGGGGACTTGCCTTGCGGAGCCACCAAGAGCGGCAAACCTGAGGGTCCCGTCGTAATGTCGAGAAGCAAGAGCACCTGCCGCAACTCGAGAAAATCCAGGTGGTTCTCCCTCCAGGCGAGATGAGGCCCATTTCCGCTGAGGCGTCTCGAGGCTAAATCACACCTAACCTCTGGAACTTCCAAAGGGTCCTTCACACCCTTGCTGCAACTCAAGAAGTTCCCCGACATACCGTCTCCACTTGAGAGGAAGCACGAGAGTCCGCCCACATCCACAGTAGCCCCATTTTCCGCCTCCTAGCTCGAGAGGAGGGATCCTTTCCCTGCGCGTGGTCGGGAAAGAATTCCCGGCGTTCCCGTCGCATCTCAAGAGCAGGCGCTCTCCACAGGAAGGGCGAGAGGAAACTCCCAGGGTCGTGCCACATACACAGAGTCCTCCAGATGTCTCAGTCCATTCCAGGGAAACCTGTTTTCCCTGCACTGCCTCGACTTTCAAGCCGAGGATCGACTCACACCACGGTGGCACGTGGGACATCCGCTGCGGGAAAGCCTCTTGGGAAAGCCTCGAGGGAAAGCCACATATCCCTTGATCCACAGAAGGGAAACCTGAGACTGCTGCTACAGCTCGTGAGGAAATCGCACATGCATGCCCCCAATCGAGACGAGGTCTGACTCCCCTGGGGAGACTCCAGAAGTACCGCCCAGATCCATGTAAGCACTGGACAGGAATCCTCAGGTTCTTGCTCAACTCCACACAAGGTCTTAGGCCCCGGCATTGACGGGAGATGAATCCCGAGAGGCCCCAAGAAACTCGCATGGGGACTGGCCTTTCTTGAAGCCACCAGAGCGGGTCCCTGAGGTCCCCATCGTAAGTCGAGAGCACGTGCCGCCCCCCGAGAAAATCCGGAGGTTCTCCCCCAGGCGAGAAGAGGCCCCATTTCCGCTGAGGCGTCTCGAGGCTAATCACACCCTAACCTCTGGAACTTCCAAGGGGTCTTTCACAACCTTGCTGGCAACTCAAGAAGTTCCCCGACATACCCGTCTCCACTCGAGAGGAAGGAGGAGAGTCCCGCCCACATCCAGAGGGGCCCCGTTTCTGCCTCCTAGCTCGAGAGGAGGGATCCTTTCGCCTGCGTGGTCAGGAAAAATTCCCAGCGTTCCGTCGCATCTCAAGAGGAGGCGCTCTCCACAGAAAGGCGAGAGGAACTTCAGGGTCGTGCCATCATTCCCAGGAGTCCCCCAGATGTCTCAGTCCATTCCAGGGAAACCTGCTTTCCCTGCACTGCCTCGACTTTCAAGCCGAGGATCGAACTCACCACCACGGTGACACGTGGGACAGCCCTGGTGGGAAAGCCTCGTGGGAATGCCTTGAGGGAAAGCCACAGATCCCTTGATCCACCGCGAACGGAAATGTGACACTGCTGCTACAGCTCGGGAGGAAAGCGCCACGTGCATGCCCCCACTCGAGACAAGGTTTGACTCCTCTGGGGAGACTCCAGAAGTACCCCATGATCCATGTCAGCACTGGACAGGAATCCTCAGGTTCCGGCATCAACTCCACACAAGGTCTTAGGCCCCGGCATTGACGGGAGATGAATCCCGAGAGGCCCGCCGAGAAACTCGCATGGGGACTGGCCTTTCTTGAAGCCACCAGAGCGGGTCCCTGAGGTCCCCATCGTAAGTCGAGAGCACGTGCCCCAACTCGAGAAAATCCAGGAGGGTTCTCCCCTCCAGGCGGAGATGAGGCCCATTTCCCCTGAGGCGTCTCGAGGCTAATCACACCTAACATCAGGTACTTCCAAAGGGTCCTTCACACCCTTGCTGCAACTCAAGAAGTTCCCCGACATACCCGTCTCCACTCGAGAGAAGCACGAGAGTCCCGCCCACATCGCAGAGGAGCCCCGTTTCAGCCTCCTAGCTCGAGAAGAGGGATCCTTTCCCTGCGTGTCGGGAAAGAATTCCGGGCGTTCCTGTCGCAGCTCAAAAGGAGGTGCTCTGTACAGGAAAGGCGAGAGGAACTCCAGGGTCGTGCCACCATTCCCAGAGTCCCCCAGATGTCTCAGTCCATTCCAGGGAAAACTCTTCTCCTGCACTGCCTCGACTTTCAAGCCGAGGATCGGACTCCCACCACCGGTGGCACAAGTGGGACAGCCCTGTGGGAAAGCCTCGTGGGAAAACCTCTTGGGAAAGCCTCGAGGGAAAGCCACAGATCCCTTGATCCACGGCGAAGGGAAGCATGATACTGCTGCTACAGCACGGGAGGAAAGCGCACGTGCATGCCCCCACTCGAGAGCAGGGACTGGACTCCCCTGGGGAAACTCCAGAAGTACCCCAGGATCCATGTCAGCACTGGAGAGGAATCCTCAGGTTCCGGCACCGACTCCACACAAGGTCTTAGGCCCCGGCATCGACGGGAGAGGAATCCCGAGAGGCCCCGGAGCAACTCGCAAGGGGACTGGCCTTTCCTGAGGTCACCAGAGTGGGTCCCTGAAGTCCCCGTCGTAATTCGGAGAGCACCTGCCCTCAACTCGAGAAAATCCAGGAGGTTCTCCCCTCCAGGCGAGATGAGGCCCATTTCCGCTGAGGCGTCTCGAGGCTAATCACATCTAAAACTCTGGAACTTCCAAAGGGTCCTTCACACCCTTGCTGCAACTCAAGAAGTTCCCCGACATACCCTTCTGCACTGGAGAGGAAGCACGAGAGTCCCGCCCACATCCAGAGGAGCCCCGTTTCCGCCTCAAAGCTCGAGAGGTGGGATCCTTTCCCTGCGTGGTCGGGGAAGAATTCCAGGCGTTCCCGTCGCATCTCAAGAGGAGGCGCTCTCCACAGGAAAGGCGAGAGGAACTCCAGGGTCGTGCCACCATTCCCAGAGTCCCCAGATGTCTCAGTCCACTCCAGGGAAACCTGTTGTCCCTGCACTGCCTCCACTTTCAAGCCCAGGATCGACTCACACCACGGTGGCACGTGGGACAGCCCTGTGGGAAAGCCTCGTGGGAAATCCTCGTGGGAAAGCCTCGTGGGAAAGCCTCGAGGGAAAGCCACTGATCCCATGATCCACGCGACGGGAGGGTGACACTTCTGCTACAACGCGGGAGGAAAGCGCACGTGCATGCCCCCACTGAGAGGGAGGACTGACTCCCCTGGGGAGACTCCAGAAGTACCCTAAGATCCATGTCAGCACTGGAGAGGAATCCTCAGGTTTCTGCACCGACTCCACACAAGGTCTTAGGCCCCGGCATCGAAGGGGAGAGGAATCCCAAGAGGCCCCCGAGCTACTCGCATGGGGACTGGCCTTTCCTGAGGCCACCAGAGCGGGTCCCTGAGGTCCCCGTCTTAAGTCGAGAGCACCTGCCAGCAACTCGAGAACATCCAGGAGGTTCTCCCCTCCAGGCGAGATGAGGCCCATTTCCGCTGAGGCGTCTCGAGGCTAATCACACCTAACCTCTGGAACTTCCAAAGGGTCCTTCACACGCTTGCTGCAACTCAAGAAGTTCCCCGACATACCAGTTTCCACTCGAGAGGAAGCACGAGGGTCCCGCCCACATTCAGAGGAGCCTGGTTTCCACCTCGAAGCTTGAGATTAGGGATTCTTTTTCCTGCTTCGTCTGGAAAGAATTCCCGGCTTTCCCGTCCCATCTCAAGAAGAGGCGCTCTCAACAGGAAAGGCGAGAGAAACCCCAGTGTTGCTGCCACAATTCCAAGGGACCCCCAGATATCTCAGTCCATTCCAGAGGAATTTGTTTTCCCTGCACTGCCTCTACTTTCACGCCGAGGATCCGCTCACTCCACCATGGCATGTCCCACGTGGGGACAGCCCTGTGGGAAAGCCTCGTCGGAAAGCCTCGAGGGAAAGCCACAGATCCCTTGATCCCCGCGACGGGAAGTGTGACACTGCTGCTACAGTTCGTGAGGAAAGCTCACGAGCATGCCCCCACACGAGATGAGCACTGACTCCCCAGGAGAGACTCCAGAAGTACCCCAAGATCCATGTCAGCACTGGAGAGGAATCCTCAGGTTCCAGCCCCGACTCCACACAAGGTCTTAGGCCCTGGCATCGACGGGAAGAGGAACAGCGACAGGCCCTCTAGCAACTCGCATGGGGACTGGCCTTTCCTGAGGTCACCAGAGCGGGTCCCATGAGGTCCCCGTCGTAAGTCAAGAGCACATGCCGCAACTTGGTAAAATCCAGGAGGTTCTCCCCTGCAGGCGAGATGAGGCCCGTTTCCACTGAGGTGTCTCGAGGCTAATCACACTTGACCTCTGGAACTTCCAAAGTGTCTTTCACAGCCATGCTGCAACTCAAGAAGTTCCCCGACATACCCGTCTCCACTCAAGAGGAAGAAACGAGGGTCCCGGCCACATCCAGAGGACTCCGTTTCCGGCTCGTAGCTCGAGAGGACGAATCCTTTCCCTGCTTGGTCGGGAAAGAATTCCCGGCATTCCCATCGCATCTCAAGAGGAGGCGCTCTCCAAAGGATAGGGAGAGGAACTGCAGGGTCGTGCCACCATTCCAAGACTCCCCCAGATATCTCAGTCCGTTCCACAGGAACCTGTTTTCCTGCACTGCCTCGGCTTTCACGCCGAGGATCGACTCACACACCACCGTGACACGTGGGACAGCCCTGTGGGAAAGCCTCGTGGGAAAGACTCGAGGGAAAGCCACAGATCCCTTGGTCCACGCAAGGGGAAGCGTGACACTGCTGCTACAGCATGGGAGGAAAGGGCACGCTCATGCCCCCACTCGAGACGAGGCTGACTCCTTTGTGGAGACTCCAGAAGTACCCCAAAATCCATGTCAGCACTGGAGAGGAATCCTCAGCTTCCGGCCCGACTCCACACAAGGTCTTAGGCCCCGGCATCAACGGGAGAGTAAATCACGAGAGCCCCTAGCAACACGCATGGTAACTGGCCTTTCCTGCGGCCGCCAGAGCGGGTCCCTGAATCCCCGTCGTAACTCGAGAGCAGCTGCTGAAACTCGGGAATATCCAGGAGCCTCTCCATTCCAGGCGACATGAGGCCCATTTCCGCTGAGGCATCTCGAGACTAACCACACCTAACCCTGAACTTCCAAAGGGTCCTTCACACCCTTGGCTGCAACTCAAGAAGTTCCCTGACATACCCGTTCCTCTTCACGTTCTGCCATAATGGTGGTGTCATCTGCATATCTAAGTTGATTGATATTTCTACGGGCAATCTTGATTCCAGCTTATGTATCTTCCATCCCAGCATTTTTCATGATGTACTCTGCATAGAAGTTAAATAAACAGGGTGACAATATAGCAGCCTTGACATACTCCTTTTCCTTTTTGGAACCAGTCTGTTGTTCCATGTCCTGCTCTAACTGTTGCTTCCTGACCTTCATCCAGATTTCTCAAGAGGCAGGTTAGGTGGTCTGGTATTCCCATCTCTTTCAGAATTGTGGCTAAAACAACAGTATAAGGACCTTTCCGATGTCAGGCCAAGGAATTGTGTTTCCAGTCATTGAGCCACACCTGATCACTGAGCACAAATTCATGAATCTGTTCTCAAGGGGGAATGATATTCTTTTTTATACAAACTTAGTTACCTGATTTATTACCTTACCTAATTGTTCCATCTGCTGTGAAATCCCACCCCCTTACTTGTGGCAAATCTGCTAACACCTGCCTCACTGTGGGAGGGGGTCTCCATAGAAAATTTCATAAGGACAACAACTGTGGGAACGTGCGGTTACCCGTAATATGAGTAAGTCTGCCGGAAGCAAGCCCATCCACGTACAGTCAGTCTCTATGATCCATTTTGAAAGTGTCTCTTCAAGAGTTTGGTTGTTTCTTTCCACCATTCCAGAACACTGGGGCCTATATGCTGTATGTAATTTCCACTGATATTTAGAGCTTCACATACCTGTTAATTAACGCGGCTACAAGACAGGGCCATTGTCGGATTCTATACTGGTTGGAAACCCAAGTCTGGGAATTTATTTCTCAAATCAGCGAGCTACTTCATTTTTTTTTCAGATCAGGTAGGGAAGGCCTCTGCCAACCGGAGAAGGTACCACTATTCTAGTAAGTCATGATAACAGGTGACTGCCTTTGCTTCCCCGAAGGACACTCGCTTTCCCTGCATCCTGAGAACTCCA
>NW_017202961.1:0-6198 GCF_001704415.2 Capra hircus
GTGCAAAGGCAAGGCAGGATTGGAGCTGAGGCAAGGAAGGCACCAGTGGCGTCTCCCAGGCTCGCTCAGACAGCTCCTTCCTGGGGAGGGAGCCTAAAAGCAAGGCAAGTCTGGGCAAGGCGAGCCCCCGGCCGAGCAGCCTCGCGCCAGAAACTCTGCCAGATCGGGGCTCTGAGCAGAGCTAGAGCTCTGGCCGTACTGGAGGCCACTTAGCTCCGTGCAAGCAGGGCTTTCCTCTTGACTGGGCTCGGCTGCCTCCTCTTCTCCCGAGGAGGCTCGCTACACTGCTGGCTGTGCTCTCGCCTATCAGGCGGGCGCGCAGGGCTCCTCCAGCAGGTCTTGGCCTCAGGGGCTGCTTCCCCTGAGTTGAGGCTGTGGGCGGGAACCCAGACACGCAGGATAAGGCCCCAACCACCTGCACATGTCTCTGCTGGGGAGGAGAGTGCTAGGGAACCTACGTCTCTCACACACTTTCTAGGCACCCACGGAGTCAGCCTCTGGGAGTGTGGGGATGCAAAACCCAGCCAGGGGCCCTTGGAACCTGGTGCTCTCCGTGCGGAGCTTTGTCTGGGCGGCCAAGGAACCGCTGAAGGAGCCCTGCTGTTGCCCTTCGCTTCCCTCTGACAGAGCTTTCACTGCTGGAGCCCTTGGCAGTGTGCAACCCACCAGCCCTAAGCTCCTCAAGGACGCTTGGGACCTAAGTGCAAAGGCAAGGCAGGGGTAGAGCTGAAGCCAGGAAGGCGCCAGTGGCGTTTCCGAGCCTCACACAGCCTGCTCCTTCCTGGGGAGGGAGCCTTAAAGCAAGGCAAGTCTGCGCAAGGCTCGCCTATGGCAGAGCATCTTGGTGCCAGGAACTCTGCAGATCGGGCCTCTGAACAGAGCTAGAGATCTGCCGTACTGGAGTCGCACTTAGCTTCGTGTAAGCAGGGATTTCAGCTTGACGGGGACTTGCTGCCTCCTCTTCCCCGAGGAGGCTCGCTTCCCTGCTGGCTGTGCACTCGCCTATCAGGCGGGGGCGCAGGGCTCCTCCAGCAGGTCTTGCCTCAGGGGCTGCTTCCCTGAGTTGGGGGCTGTGGGCAGGAACCGACACGCAGGATCAGGCCCCAAACACCTGCACATGTCTCTGCTGGGGAGGAGAGTGCTAGGGAACCTACGTCTGTCATACACTTTCTGGCACCCAAGGAATCAGCCTCCGTGTGTGCGGGGCTGAAAACCCCAGCCAGGGGCCTGGGAGCCTGGTGCTCTCCGTGTGGCGCTGAATCTGGGCGGCCAAGCAACCGCTGGAGGAGCCTGCAGTTGCCCTTCCCTTCCCTCTGACAGAATTCTCACTGCTGGAGCCCTTGGCAGTGTGCAACCCACCAGCCCTAAGCTCTCCTTAAGGAGGACTGGGACCTAAGTGCAAAGGCAAGGCAGGATTGGAGCTGAGGCAAGAAGGCGCCAGTGGCGACTCCCAGGCTCCTGCTGCCTGCTCCTTCCTGGAGAGGCAGCCTAAAAGCAAGGCAAGTCTGGGCAAGGCTAGCCCCGGCAGAGCAGCCTCGCGCCAGGAACTCTGCCAGATCGGGGCTCTGAGCAGAGCTAGAGCTCTGCCGTACTGGAGGCGCACTTAGCTCCGTGCAAGCAGGGCTTTCAACTTGACGGGGCTGGGCTGCCTCCTCTTCCCCCCGAGGAGGCTCGCTTCCCTGCTGGCTGTGCACTCGCCTATCAGGCGGGGGCGCAGGGCTCCTCCAGCAGGTCTTGCCTCAGGGGCTGCTTCCCCTGAGTTGGGGCTGTGGGCAGGAACCCAGACACGCAGGATCAGGCCCCAACACCTGCACATGTCTCTGCTGGGGAGGAGAGTGCTAGGGAACCTACGTCTGTCATACACTTTCTGGGCACCCAAGGAATCAGCCTCCGTGTGTGCGGGGCTGAAAACCCCAGCCAGGGGCCCTGGGAGCCTGGTGCTCTCGGTGCGGCGCTGATTCTAGGCGGCCTAGAAACCGCTGGAGGAGCCCTGCAGTTGCCCTTCCCTTCCCTCTGACAGAGCTCTCACTGCTGAAGCCCTTGGCAGTGTGCAACCACCACCCCTAAGCCCTCCCAACGACGCCTGGCACCTATGTGCAAAGGCAAGGCAGGATTGGAGCTGAGGCAAGGAAGGCACCAGTGGCGTCTCCCAGGCTCGCTCAGACAGCTCCTTCCTGGGGAGGGAGCCTAAAAGCAAGGCAAGTCTGGGCAAGGCGAGCCCCCGGCCGAGCAGCCTCGCGCCAGAAACTCTGCCAGATCGGGGCTCTGAGCAGAGCTAGAGCTCTGCCGTACTGGAGGCGCACTTAGCTCCGTGCAAGCAGGGCTTTCCTCTTGACTGGGCTCGGCTGCCTCCTCTTCTCCCCCGAGGAGGCTCGCTACACTGCTGGCTGTGCTCTCGCCTATCAGGCGGGCGCGCAGGGCTCCTCCAGCAGGTCTTGCCTCAGGGGCTGCTTCCCCTGAGTTGAGGCTGTGGGCGGGAACCCCAGACACGCAGGATAAGGCCCAACCACCTGCACATGTCTCTGCTGGGGAGGAGAGTGCTAGGGAACCTACGTCTCTCACACACTTTCTAGGCACCCACGGAGTCAGCCTCTGGGAGTGTGGGGATGCAAAACCCAGCCAGGGGCCCTTGGAACCTGGTGCTCTCCGTGCGGAGCTTTGTCTGGGCGGCCAAGGAACCGCTGAAGGAGCCCTGCTGTTGCCCTTCGCTTCCCTCTGACAGAGCTTTCACTGCTGGAGCCCTTGGCAGTGTGCAACCCCAGCCCCTAAGCCCTCCTCAAGGACGCTTGGGACCTAAGTGCAAAGGCAAGGCAGGGGTAGAGCTGAAGCCAGGAAGGCGCCAGTGGCGTTTCCGAGCCTCACACAGCCTGCTCCTTCCTGGGGAGGGAGCCTTAAAGCAAGGCAAGTCTGCGCAAGGCTCGCCTATGGCAGAGCATCTTGGTGCCAGGAACTCTGCCAGATCGGGCCTCTGAACAGAGCTAGAGATCTGCCGTACTGGAGTCGCACTTAGCTTCGTGTAAGCAGGGATTTCAGCTTGACGGGGACTTGCTGCCTCCTCTTCCCCCGAGGAGGCTCGCTTCCCCTGCTGGCTGTGCACTCGCCTATCAGGCGGGGGCGCAGGGCTCCTCCAGCAGGTCTTGCCTCAGGGGCTGCTTCCCCTGAGTTGGGGCTGTGGGCAGGAACCCAGACACGCAGGATCAGGCCCCAAAACCTGCACATGTCTCTGCTGGGGAGGAGAGTGCTAGGGAACCTACGTCTGTCATACACTTTCTGGGCACCCAAGGAATCAGCCTCCGTGTGTGTGCGGGCTGAAAACCCCAGCCAGGGGACCTGGGAGCCTGGTGCTCTCCGTGTGGCGCTGAATCTGGGCGGCCAAGCAACCGCTGGAGGAGCCCTGCAGTTGCCCTTCCCTTCCCTCTGACAGAATTCTCACTGCTGGAGCCCTTGGCAGTGTGCAACCCACCAGCCCCTAAGCTCTCCTTAAGGAGGACTGGGACCTAAGTGCAAAGGCAAGGCAGGATTGGAGCTGAGGCAAGAAAGGCGCCAGTGGCGACTCCCAGGCTCCTGCTGCCTGCTCCTTTCCTGGAGAGGCAGCCTAAAAGCAAGGCAAGTCTGGGCAAGGCTAGCCCCCGGCAGAGCAGCCTCGCGCCAGGAACTCTGCCAGATCGGGGCTCTGAGCAGAGCTAGAGCTCTGCCGTACTGGAGGCGCACTTAGCTCCGTGCAAGCAGGGCTTTCAACTTGACGGGGCTGGGCTGCCTCCTCTTCCCCCGAGGAGGCTCGCTTCCTGCTGGCTGTGCACTCGCCTATCAGGCGGGGGCGCAGGGCTCCTCCAGCAGGTCTTGCCTCAGGGGCTGCTTCCCCTGAGTTGGGGCTGTGGGCAGGAACCCAGACACGCAGGATCAGGCCCCAACCACCTGCACATGTCTCTGCTGGGGAGGAGAGTGCTAGGGAACCTACGTCTGTCATACACTTTCTGGGCACCCAAGGAATCAGCCTCCGTGTGTGCGGGGCTGAAAACCCCCAGCCAGGGGCCCTGGGAGCCTGGTGCTCTCGGTGCGGCGCTGATTCTAGGCGGCCTAGAAACCGCTGGAGGAGCCCTGCAGTTGCCCTTCCCTTCCCTCTGACAGAGCTCTCACTGCTGAAGCCCTTGGCAGTGTGCAACCCACCACCCCCTAAGCCCTCCCCAACGACGCCTGGCACCTATGTGCAAAGGCAAGGCAGGATTGGAGCTGAGGCAAGGAAGGCACCAGTGGCGTCTCCCAGGCTCGCTCAGACAGCTCCTTCCTGGGGAGGGAGCCTAAAAGCAAGGCAAGTCTGGGCAAGGCGAGCCCCCGGCCGAGCAGCCTCGCGCCAGAAACTCTGCCAGATCGGGGCTCTGAGCAGAGCTAGAGCTCTGCCGTACTGGAGGCCCACTTAGCTCCGTGCAAGCAGGGCTTTCCTCTTGACTGGGCTCGGCTGCCTCCTCTTCTCCGAGGAGGCTCGCTACACTGCTGGCTGTGCTCTCGCCTATCAGGCGGGCGCGCAGGGCTCCTCCAGCAGGTCTTGCCTCAGGGGCTGCTTCCCCTGAGTTGAGGCTGTGGGCGGGAACCAGACACGCAGGATAAGGCCCAACCACCTGCACATGTCTCTGCTGGGAGGAGAGTGCTAGGGAACCTACGTCTCTCACACACTTTCTAGGCACCCACGGAGTCAGCCTCTGGGAGTGTGGGGATGCAAAACCCAGCCAGGGGCCCTTGGAACCTGGTGCTCTCCGTGCGGAGCTTTGTCTGGGCGGCCAAGGAACCGCTGAAGGAGCCCTGCTGTTGCCCTTCGCTTCCCTCTGACAGAGCTTTCACTGCTGGAGCCCTTGGCAGTGTGCAACCCACCAGCCCCTAAGCCCTCCTCAAGGACGCTTGGGACCTAAGTGCAAAGGCAAGGCAGGGGTAGAGCTGAAGCCAGGAAGGCGCCAGTGGCGTTTCCGAGCCTCACAGCCTGCTCCTTCCTGGGGAGGGAGCCTTAAAGCAAGGCAAGTCTGCGCAAGGCTCGCCTATGGCAGAGCATCTTGGTGCCAGGAACTCTGCCAGATCGGGCCTCTGAACAGAGCTAGAGATCTGCCGTACTGGAGTCGCACTTAGCTTCGTGTAAGCAGGGATTTCAGCTTGACGGGGACTTGCTGCCTCCTCTTCCCCCGAGGAGGCTCGCTTCCCTGCTGGCTGTGCACTCGCCTATCAGGCGGGGCGCAGGGCTCCTCCAGCAGGTCTTGCCTCAGGGGCTGCTTCCCTGAGTTGGGGGCTGTGGGCAGGAACCCAGACACGCAGGATCAGGCCCCAAAACACCTGCACATGTCTCTGCTGGGGAGGAGAGTGCTAGGGAACCTACGTCTGTCATACACTTTCTGGGCACCCAAGGAATCAGCCTCCGTGTGTGCGGGGCTGAAAACCCCAGCCAGGGGACCTGGGAGCCTGGTGCTCTCCGTGTGGCGCTGAATCTGGGCGGCCAAGCAACCGCTGGAGGAGCCCTGCAGTTGCCCTTCCTTCCCTCTGACAGAATTCTCACTGCTGGAGCCCTTGGCAGTGTGCAACCCACCAGCCCCTAAGCTCTCCTTAAGGAGGACTGGGACCTAAGTGCAAAGGCAAGGCAGGATTGGAGCTGAGGCAAGAAAGGCGCCAGTGGCGACTCCCAGGCTCCTGCTGCCTGCTCCTTCCTGGAGAGGCAGCCTAAAAGCAAGGCAAGTCTGGGCAAGGCTAGCCCCGGCAGAGCAGCCTCGCGCCAGGAACTCTGCCAGATCGGGGCTCTGAGCAGAGCTAGAGCTCTGCCGTACTGGAGGCGCACTTAGCTCCGTGCAAGCAGGGCTTTCAACTTGACGGGCTGGGCTGCCTCCTCTTCCCCGAGGAGGCTCGCTTCCCTGCTGGCTGTGCACTCGCCTATCAGGCGGGGCGCAGGGCTCCTCCAGCAGGTCTTGCCTCAGGGGCTGCTTCCCCTGAGTTGGGGCTGTGGGCAGGAACCCAGACACGCCAGGATCAGGCCCCAACACCTGCACATGTCTCTGCTGGGGGAGGAGAGTGCTAGGGAACCTACGTCTGTCATACACTTTCTGGGCACCCAAGGAATCAGCCTCCGTGTGTGCGGGGCTGAAAACCCAGCCAGGGGCCCTGGGAGCCTGGTGCTCTCGGTGCGCGCTGATTCTAGGCGGCCTAAACCGCTGGAGGAGCCCTGCA
>NW_017202962.1:0-6198 GCF_001704415.2 Capra hircus
GGGTCCTTCACACCCTTGCTGCAACTCAAGAAGTTCCCCGACATACCCGTCTCCACTCGAGAGAAGCACGAGAGTCCGCGCCACATCCAGAGGAGCCCCGTTTCCTCCTCCTAGCTCGAGATGAGGGGATCCTTTACCTGCGTGGTCGGGAAATAATTCCCGGCGCGCCGTCGCATCTCAAGAGGAGGCGCTCTCCACAGGAAAGGCGAGAGGAACTCCAGTTCCTGCCACCATTCCCCAGAGTCCCCCAGATGTCTCAGTCCTTTCCAGGGAAACCTGTTTTCCCTGCACTGCCTCGACTTTCAAGCCAAGGATCGACTCACACCACGGTGGCACATGGGACAGCTCTGCGGGAAAGCCTCGAGAGAAAGCCACAGATCCGTTGATCCACGCGAAGGGAAGCGTGACCCTGCTGCTACAGCTTGGGAGGAAAGCTCACGTGCATGCCCCCACTGGAGACGAGGTCTGACTCCCCTGGGGAGACTCCAGAAGTACCCCAAGTTCAATGTCAGGACTGGAGAGGAATGCTCAGGTTCTTGCACCGACTCCACACAAGGTCTTAGGCCCCGGCATCGACGGAGAGGAATCATGAGAGGCCCCCGAGCAACTCGAATGGGGACTGGCCTTTCCTAAGACCACCAGAGCGGGTCCCTGAGGTCCCCGTGGTAAGTCGAGAGCACCTGCCGCAACTCGAAAAAATCCAGGAGGTTCTCCCCTCCAGGCGAGATGAGGCCCATTTCCGCTGAGGCGTCTCGAGGCTAATCACACCTAACC
Organism: Capra hircus; assembly: GCF_001704415.2. Lineage (NCBI taxonomy): Eukaryota > Metazoa > Chordata > Mammalia > Artiodactyla > Bovidae > Capra > Capra hircus. The sequence continues at coordinate 775 of NW_017202962.1, forward strand.
TCTGGAACTTCCAAAGGGTCCTTCACACCCTTACTGCAACTCAAGAAGTTCCCCGACATACCCGTCTCCACTCAAGAGGAAGCACGAGAGTCCCGCTCACATCCAAAGGAGTCCCGTTTTCTCCTCCTAGCTCGAGAGGAGGGATCTTTTCGCTGCGTGGTCGGGAAAGAATTCCCGGCGTGCCCGTCGCATCTCAAGAGGAGGCGCTCTCCACAGGAAAGCCGAGAGGAACTCCAGGGTCGTGCCACCATTCCAGAGTCCCCCAGATGTCTCAGTCCATTCCAGGGAAACCTGTTTTCCCTGCACTGCCTCGAATTTCAAGCCGAGGATCGACTCACACCACTGTGGCACATGGAACAGCCCTCCGGGAAAGCCTCGAGAGAAGGCCACAGATCCCTTGATCCACGCGAAGGGAAACGTGACACTGCTGCTACAGCTCGGGAGGAAGCGCACGTGCATGCCCCCACTCGAGACGAGGACTGACTCCCCTTGGGATACTCCAGAAGCACCCCAAGATCCATGTCAGCACTGGAGAGGAATGCTCAGGTTCTGGCACCGACTCCACACAAGGTCTTAGGCCCCGGCATCGGCGGGAGAGGAATCCTGAGAGGCCCCCGAGGAACTCGCATGGTGACTGGCCTTTCCTAAGACCACCAGAGCGGGTCCCTGAGGTTCCCGTCGTAAGTCGAGAGCACCTGCCGCAACTCGAGAAAATCCAGGAGGTTCTCCCCTGCAGGCGAGATGAGGCCCATTTCCGCTGAGACGTCTCGAGTCTAATGACACCTCACCTATGGAACTTCCAAAGAGTTCTTCACACCCTTGCTGCAACTCAAAAAGTTCCCCGAAACACCCGTCTCCATTCGATAGGAGGAACGAGAGTCCCGCCCTCATCCAGAGGAGCCGCGTTTCCGCCTGCTAGCTCGAGAGAAGGGATCCTTTCACTGCGTGGTCGGGAAAGAATTCCTGGCGTTCCCGTCCCATCTCATGAGGAGGCGCTCTCCACAGGAAAGGCGAGAGGAACTCCAGGGTCGTGCCACCATTCCCCGAGTCCCCCAGATGTCTCAGTCCATTCCAGGGAAACCTGTTTCCCTGCACTGCCTCGACTTTCAAGCCGAGGATCGACTCACACCACAGTGGCACGTGCGACAGCCCTGCTGGGAAAGACTCGTGTAAATGCCTCGAGGGAAAGCCTTTGGAGGGAAAAACCACAGATCCCTTGATCCACTCGACGGGAAGCATGACACCGCTGCTACAGCTCGGGAGGAAAGCGCACGTGCATGCCCCCACTCGAGACGAGGACTGGACTCCCCTGGGGAGACTCCAGAAGTACCCCAAGATCCATGTCAGCACTGGAGAGGAATCCTCAGGTTCCGGCACCGACTCCACACAAGGTCTTAGGCCCCAGCATAGACGGGAGAGGAATCCCAAGAGGCCCCCGAGCAACTCGCTTGGGAACTGGCCTTTCCTGAGGCCAAGAGAGTGGGTCCCTGAGGTCCCCGTCGTAAGTCGCGAGAACCAGCCGCACCTTGAGAAAATCCAGGAGGTTCTCCCCTCCAGACAAGATGAGGCCCATTTCCGCTGAGACGTCTTGAGGCTAATCACACCTAACCTCAGGAACTTCCAAAGGGTCCTTCACACCCTTGCTGCAACTCAAGAATTTCCCCCGACATACCCGTCTCCACTCGAGAGGATGCACGAGAGTCCCGCCCACATCCAGAGGAGCCGCGTTTCCGCCTCCTAGCTCGAGAGGAGGGATCCTTTCACTGCGTGTTCGGGAAAGAATTCCCATCGTTCCCCCGCATCTGATGAGGAGGCACTCTCCACAGGAAAGGCGAGAGGAACTCCACGGTCATGACACCATTCCCGGAGTCCCCCAGATATCTCAGTCCATTCCAGGGAAACTTGTTTTCCCTGCACTGCCTCGACTTTCAAGCCGAGGATCGACTCACACCACGGTGGCACGTGTGACAGCCCTGTGGGAAAGTCTCGTGTAAATGCCTCGAGGGAAAGCCTTGAGGGAAAGCCACAGATCCCTTGATCCATTCGACGGGAAGCGTGACATTGCTGCTACAGCTCGGGAGGAAAGCGCACGTGCCTGCTCCCACTTGAGACGAGGACTGACTACCCTGGGGAAACTCCAGAAGTACCCCAAGATCCATGTCAGCACTGGAGAGGAATCCTCAGGTTCCGGCACCGACTCCACACAAGGTCTTAGGCCCCGGCATCGACAGGAGTGGAATCCCAAGAGGCCCCCGAGCAACTCGCTTGGGGAGTGGCCTTTCCTGAGGCCACCAGAGCAGATCCCTGAGGTCCCCGTCGTAAGTCGCGAGAACCTGCCGCAACTTGAGAAAATCCCAGAGGTTCTCCCCTCCAGACAAGATGAGGCCCGTTTCCGCTGAGGCATCTCGAGGCTAATCACACATAACCTCAGGAAGATCCAAAGGGTCCTTCACACCCTTGCTGCAACTCAAGAAGTTCCCCGACATACACGTCTCCACTCGAGAGGAAGCACGAGCATCCTGCCCACAGCCAGAGGAGCCCCATTTCCGCCTCCTAGCTCGAGAGGACGGATCGTTTCCCTCAGTGTTCGGGAAAGAATTCCCGGCGTTCCCTTTGCATCTCAAGAGGAGGCGCTCTCCACAGGAAAGGCGACTAGAACTCCAAGGTCGTGCCACCACTCCCAGAGTCCCCCAGATGTCTCAGTCCATTCCAGGGAAACCTGTTTTCCCTTCACTGCCTCGACTTTCAAGCCGAGGATCGATTCACACCACGGTGGCACATGGGACAGCCCTGTTGGAAAGCCTTGTGGGAAAGCCTCATGGGAAAGCCTCGAGGGAAAGCCACAGATCCCTTGATCCACGTGAAGGGCAGCGTGTCACTGCTGCTACAGCTCGAGAGGAAACCGCACGTGCATGCCCCCACTCGAGACGAGGACTGACTCCCCTGGGGAGACTCCAAGAGTACCCCAAGATCCATATCAGCACTGGACAGGAATCCTCAGGTTTCGGCACCGACTCCACACAAGGTCTTAGGCTCCGGCATCGACGGGAGAGGAATCCCGAGAGGCCCCGAGCAACTCCATGGGGACAGGCCTTTCCTGAGGCCACCAGAGCGGGTCCCTGAGGTCCCCGTCGCAGTCGAGAGCTCCTGCCGAAACTCGAGAAAATCCTGGAGGTTCTCCCCTCCAGGCGATATGAGGCCCATTTCCGCTGAGGCGTCTCGAGGCTAATCACACCTAACCTCTGGAATTTCCAAAGGGTTTTTCACACCCTTGCTGCAACTCAAGAAGTTCCCCGACATACCGTATCCACTGGAGAGGAAGCACGAGAGTCCCGCCCACATCCAGAGGAGCCCCGTTTCCGCCTCCTAGCTCGAGAGGATGGATCCTTTCCCTGCGTGGTCGGGAAAGAATTCCCGGCGTTCCCATAGCTTCTCAAGAGGAGGTGAACTCCACAGGAAAGGCGAGAGGAACTCCAGGGTCGTGCCACCATTCCCAGAGTCCCCCAGATGTCTCAGTCCATTCCAGGGAAACCTGTTTTCCCTGCACTGCTTCGACTTTCAAGCCGAGGATGGACTCACACCAAGGTGGCACGTGCGACAGCCCTGTGGGAAAGCTCGTGGGAAAGCCTCGTGGGAAAGCCTCGAGGGAAAGCCAAGATCCTTGATCCATGCGAAGGGAAGCGTGACACTGCTGCTACAGCTCGGGAGGAAGCGCACGTGCATGCCCCCACTCGAACGAGGACTGACTCCCTGGGGAGACTCCAGAAGTACCCCAAGATCCATGTCAGCACTGGAGAGGAATCCTCAGGTTCCGGCACCGACTCCACACAATTTCTTTGGCCCCGGCATCGACGGGAGAGGAATCCTGAGAGGCCCCCGAGCAACTCGCATGGGACTGGCCTTTCCTGAGTCCACCAGTCGGGTCCCTGACGTCCCGGTGGTAAGTCGAGAGCACCGGCCACAACTCGAGAAAATTCAGGAGGTTCTCCCCTCCAGGCTAGATGAGGCCCATTTCCGCTGAGGAGTCTCGAGGGTATCACACCTAACCTCTGGAACTAACAAAGGGTCCTTCACACCCTTGCTGCAACTCAAGAAGTTCCCCGACATACCCGTCTCTACTCGAGAGGAAGCAGGAGAGTCCGCCCACATCCAGAGGAGCCCCGTTTCCTCCTCCTAGCTCGAGATGAGGGATCCTTTACCTGCGTGGTCGGGAAATAATTCCGGCGCGCCGTCGCATCTCAAGAGGAGGCGCTCTCCACAGGAAAGGCGAGAGGAACTCCAGGTTCCTGCCACCATTCCCAGAGTCCCCCAGATGTCTCAGTCCTTTCCAGGGAAACCTGTTTTCCCTGCACTGCCTCGACTTTCAAGCCAAGGATCGACTCACACCACGGTGGCACATGGGACAGCTCTGCGGGAAAGCCTCGAGAGAAAGCCACAGATCCGTTGATCCACGCGAAGGGAAGCGTGACCCTGCTGCTACAGCTTGGGAGGAAAGCTCACGTGCATGCCCCCACTGGAGACGAGGTCTGACTCCCCTGGGGAGACTCCAGAAGTACCCCAAGTTCAATGTCAGGACTGGAGAGGAATGCTCAGGTTCTTGCACCGACTCCACACAAGGTCCTTAGGCCCCGGCATCGACGGAGAGGAATCATGAGAGGCCCCGAGCAACTCGAATGGGGACTGGCCTTTCCTAAGACCACCAGAGCGGGTCCCTGAGGTCCCCGTGGTAAGTCGAGAGCACCTGCCGCAACTCGAAAAAATCCAGGAGGTTCTCCCCTCCAGGCGAGATGAGGCCCATTTCCGCTGAGGCGTCTCGAGGCTAATCACACCTAACCTCTGGAACTTCCAAAGGGTCCTTCACACCCTTACTGCAACTCAAGAAGTTCCCGACATACCCGTCTCCACTCAAGAGGAAGCACGAGAGTCCCGCTCACATCCAAAGGAGTCCCGTTTTCTCCTCCTAGCTCGAGAGGAGGGATCTTTTCGCTGCGTGGTCGGGAAAGAATTCCCGGCGTGCCCGTCGCATCTCAAGAGGAGGCGCTCTCCACAGGAAAGCCGAGAGGAACTCCAGGGTCGTGCCACCATTCCAGAGTCCCCCAGATGTCTCAGTCCATTCCAGGGAAACCTGTTTTCCCTGCACTGCCTCGACTTTCAAGCCGAGGATCGACTCACACCACTGTGGCACATGGAACAGCCTCCGGGAAAGCCTCGAGAGAAAGGCCACAGATCCTTGATCCACGCGAAGGGAAACGTGACCTGCGCTGCTACAGCTCGGAAGGAAAGCGCACGTGCATGCCCCCACTCGAGACGAGGACTGACTCCCCTTGGGATACTCCAGAAGCACCCCAAGATCCATGTCAGCACTGGAGAGGAATGCTCAGGTTCTGGCACCGACTCCACACAAGGTCTTAGGCCCCGGCATCG
>NW_017202963.1:0-18928 GCF_001704415.2 Capra hircus
GAAAGCCCTGTGGGAAAGCCTCGAGGGAAAGGCCCCTGATCCCCTTGATCCACGCAAAAGGGAAGCGTGACACTGCTGCTTCGCTCGGGAGGAAAGCGCACGTGCATTCCCCCACACTCGAGACGACGACTGACTCCCCTGGGGAGACTCCAGAAGTACCCAAGATCCATCTCAGCACTTGAGAGGAATGCTCAGGTTCCGGCACCTACTCCACACAAGATCTTAGGCCCCGGCATCGCACTGGAGAGGAATCCCGAGAGGCCCCGAGCAACTCGCATGGGGACTGGCCTTGCCTGAGGCCACCAGAGCGGGTCCCTGAGGTCCCCGTCGTAAGTCGAGAGCACCTGCCGCAACTCGAGAAAATCCAGGAGGTTCTCCCCTCCAGGCGAGATGAGGCCCATTTCCCGCTGAGGCGTCTCGAGGCTAATCACACCTAAACTCTGGAACTTCCAAAGGGTCCTTCACACCCTTGCTGCAACTCAAGAAGTTCCCCGACATACCCGACTCCACTCGAGAGGAAGCACGAGAGTCCCGCCCACATCCAGAGGAGCCCCGTTTCCGCCTCCTAACTCGAGAGGAGGGATCCTTTCCCTGCGTGGTCGGGAAAGAATTCCCGGCGTTCCCGTCACATCCTCAAGTGGAGGCGCTCTCCACAGGAAAGGCGAGAGGAACTCCCGGGTTGTGCCACCATTCCCAGAGTCCCCCAGATGTGTCAGTCCATTCCAGGGAAACCTGTTTTCCCTGCACTGCCTCGACTTTCAAGCCGAGGATCGACTCACACCTCGGTGGCACGTGGGACAGCCCTGTGGGAAGGCCTCGTGGGAAAGCCTCGAGGGAAAGCCACAGATCCCTTGATCCACGCGACGGGAAGCGTGACACTGCTGTTACAGCTCGGGAGGTAAGCGCACGTGCATACCCGCACTCGAGACGACGAGTGACTCCCCTGGGGAGACTCCAGAAGTACCCCAGGATCCATGTCAGCACTGGAGAGGAATCCTCAGGTTCCGGCACCGACTCCAAACAAGGTCTTAGGGCCTGGCATCGAAGGGAGAGGAATCCCGAGAGGCCCCGAGCAACTTGCATGGGGACTGGCCTTTCCTGAGGCCACCAGAGCGGGTCCCTGAGGTCCCCGTCGTTAGTCGAGAGCACCTGCCACAACTCGAGAAAATCCAGGAGGTTCTCCCTTCCAGGCGAGATAAGGACCATTTCCGCTGAGGTGTCTCAAGGCTAATCACACCTAACCTCTGGAACTTACCAAAGGGTCCTTCACACCCTTGCTGCAACTCAAGAAGATCCCCAACATACCCGTCTCCACTCGAGAGGAAGCACGAGAGTCCCGCCCAAATTCAGAGGAGCCCCGTTTCCGCCTCCTAGCTCGAGAGGAGGGATCCTTTCCATCAGTGATCGGGAAAGAGTTCCCAGTGTTTCCCGGTGCATCTCAAGAGGAGGCGATCTCCACAGGAAAGGCGAGAGGAACTCCAGGGACGTGCCACCATTCCCTAAGTCCCCCAGATGTCCCAGTCCATTCCAGGGAAACCTGTTTTCCCTGCACTGCCTCTACTTTCAAGCCGAGGATCGACTCACACCACTGTGGCACGTGGGACAGCCCTGTGGGAAAGCCTCGTGGGAAAGCCTCGAGAGAAAGCCTCGTGGGAAAGCCTCGAGGGAAGCCACAGTTGCTTTGATTCACGCGAACGGAAGTGTGACACTGCTGCTACATCTCGGAAGGAAAGCGCACGTGCATGCCCCCACTCGATACGAGGACTGACTACCCTGGAGAGACTCCAGAAGTACCCCAAGATCCACATCAGCACTGGCGAGGAATCCTCACGTTCCGGCACCGACTCCAAACAAGGTTTTAGGCCCCTGCATCGACGGGAGAAGAATCCCGAGAGGCCCCGAGCAACTAGCATGGGTACTGGCCTTTCCTGAGGCCATCAGAGCGGGTCCCTGAGGTCCCCGTCATAAGTCGAGAGCAACTGCCGCAACTCGATAAAATCCAGGAGGTTCTCCCCTCCAGGCGAGATGAGGCCCGTTTCCTCTGAGGCGTCCCCAGGCTAATCACACCTAACCTCTGGAACTTCGAAAACGTCCTTCACATCCTTGCTGCAACTCAAGAAGTTCCCCGACATACCCGTCTCCACTCGAGAGGAAGCACGAGAGTCCCGCCCACATCCAGAGGAGCCCCGTTTCCGCCTCATAGCACGAGAGGAGGGATCCTTTCCCTGCATGGTCGGGAAAGAATTCCCGGCGTTCCCGTCGCATCTCAAGAGGGTAGGCTTTCCACAGGAAAGGCGTCAGGAACTCCAGGGTCCTTCCACCATTCCCAGAGTCGCCCAGATGTCTCAGGCCATTCCAGGGAAGCCTGTTTTCCCGGCACTGCCTCAAATTTCAAGCCGAGGATCGACTCACACCATGGTGGCACGTGGATAGCGCTGTGGTAAAGCCTCGTGGGAAAGCCTGGTGGGAAAGCCTCTAGGGAAAGCCTCGAGGGAAAGCCACTGTTCCCTTGATTCACGCGAAGGGAAGCATGACACTGCTGCTACAGCTCGGGAGGTAAGCGCTCGTGCATGCCCCCACTCGAGACGAGGACTGACTCCCCTGGGGAGACTCCAGAAGTACCCCAATATCCAAGTCAGCACTGGAGAGGAATCCTCAGGTTCCGGCACCGACTCCAAACAAGGTCTTAGGCCCGGGCATCGACGGTAGTGGAATCCCGAGATGCCCCCGAGCAACTCGCATGGGGACTGGCCTTTCTGAGGCCACCAGAGCGGGTCCCTGAGGTCCCCGTCGTAAGTCGAGAGCACCTGCCGCAACTCGAGAAAATCCAGGAGGTTCTCCCCTCCAGGCGAGATGAGGCCCATTTCCGCTGAGGCGTCTCGAGGCTAATCACACCTAACCTCTGGAACTTCCAAAGGGTCCTTCACACCCTTGCTGCAACTCAAGAAGTTCCCCGACATACCCGTCTCCACTCGAGAGGAAGCACGAGTGTCCCACCCACATCCAGAGGAGCCCTGTTTCCGCCTCATAGCTCGAGAGCATTGATCCTTTCCCTGCATGGTCGGAAAAGAATTCACGGCGTTTCCAACGCATCTTAAGTGGAGGCGCTCTCCACAGGAAAATAGAGAGGACTCCAGGGTCGTGCCACCATTCCCAGAGTCCCCCAGATGTCTCAGTCCATTCCAGGGAAACCTTTATTCCCTGCACTGCCTCGACTTTCAAACCGAGGATCGACTCACACCACAGTGGCACGTGGGACAGCCCTGTGGGAAAGCCTCGTGGGAAAGCCTCGAGGGAAAGCCACAGATCCCTTGATCCATGCGAAGGGAAGCGTGACACTGCTGCTACAGATCGGGAGGAAAGCGCACGTGCATGCCCCCAGTGGAGTAGCGGACTGACTGCCCTGAGAGACTCCAGAAGTACACCAAGATCCATGTCAGCACTGCAGAGGAATCCTCAGGTTCCAGCACCGACTCCACACAAGATCTTAGGCACCGGCATCGAAGGGAGAGGAATCCCGAGAGGCCCCCGAGCAACTCGCATGGGGACTGGCCTTTCCTGAGGCCTCCAGAGCGGGTCCCTGAGGTCCCCGTCGTAAGTTGAGAGCACCTGCCGCAACTCGAGAAAATCCAGGAGGTTCTCCCCTCCAGGCGAGATGAGGCCCATTTCCGCTGAGGCGTCTCGAGGCTAATCACATCTAACATCTGGAACTTCCAAAGGGTCCTTCACACCCTTGCTGCAACTCAAGAAGTTCCCCGACATACCGGTCTCCACTCAAGAGTAACATGAGAGTCCCGCCCATTTCCAGAGTGGCCCCGTTTCCGACTGCTAGCTCGAGAGGAGGGATCCTTTCCCTGCGTGGTCGGGAAAGAATTCCTAGCATTCCTGTCGCATCTCAAGAGGAGGCGCTCTCCACAGGAAAGACGAGAGGAACTCCAGGATCAGGCCCCATTCCCAGAGTCCCCCTGATTTCTCAGGCCATTGCAGGGAAACCTGTTTTCCCTGCACTGCCTCGACTTTCAAGGGAGGATCGACTCACACCACGGTGGCACGTGGGACAGCCCTGTGGGGAAGCCTCGTGGGAAAGCCCTGTGGGAAAGCCTCGAGGGAAAGCCCCTGATCCCTTGATCCACGCAAAGGGAAGCGTGACACTGCTGCTTCGCTCGGGAGGAAAGCGCACGTGCATTCCCCCACTCGAGACGACGACTGACTCCCCTGGGGAGACTCCAGAAGTACCCCAAGATCCATCTCAGCACTTGAGAGGAATGCTCAGGTTCCGGCACCTACTCCACACAAGATCTTAGGCCCCGGCATCCACTGGAGAGGAATCCCGAGAGGCCCCCGAGCAACTCGCATGGGGACTGGCCTTGCCTGAGGCCACCAGAGCGGGTCCCTGAGGTCCCCGTCGTAAGTCGAGAGCACCTGCCGCAACTCGAGAAAATCCAGGAGGTTCTCCCCTCCAGGCGAGATGAGGCCCATTTCCGCTGAGGCGTCTCGAGGCTAATCACACCTAAACTCTGGAACTTCCAAAGGGTCCTTCACACCCTTGCTGCAACTCAAGAAGTTCCCCGACATACCCGACTACACTCGAGAGGAAGCACGAGAGTCCCGCCCACATCCAGAGGAGCCCCGTTTCCGCCTCCTAACTCGAGAGGAGGGATCCTTTCCCTGCGTGGTCGGGAAAGAATTCCCGGCGTTCCCGTCACACCTCAAGTGGAGGCGCTCTCCACAGGAAAGGCGAGAGGAACTCCCGGGTTGTGCCACATTCCCAGAGTCCCCCAGATGTGTCAGTCCATTCCAGGGAAACCTGTTTTCCCTGCACTGCCTCGACTTTCAAGCCGAGGATCGACTCACACCTCGGTGGCACGTGGGACAGCCCTGTGGGAAGGCCTCGTGGGAAAGCCTCGAGGGAAAGCCACAGATCCCTTGATCCACGCGACGGGAAGCGTGACACTGCTGTTACAGCTCGGGAGGTAAGCGCACGTGCATACCCGCACTCGAGACGACGAGTGACTCCCCTGGGGAGACTCCAGAAGTACCCCAGGATCCATGTCAGCACTGGAGAGGAATCCTCAGGTTCCGGCACCGACTCCAAACAAGGTCTTAGGGCCTGGCATCGAAGGGAGAGGAATCCCGAGAGGCCCCCGAGCAACTTGCATGGGGACTGGCCTTTCCTGAGGCCACCAGAGCGGGTCCCTGAGGTCCCCGTCGTTAGTCGAGAGCACCTGCCACAACTCGAGAAAATCCAGGAGGTTCTCCCTTCCAGGCGAGATAAGGACCATTTCCGCTGAGGTGTCTCAAGGCTAATCACACCTAACCTCTGGAACTTACAAAGGGTCCTTCACACCCTTGCTGCAACTCAAGAAGATCCCCAACATACCCGTCTCCACTCGAGAGGAAGCACGAGAGTCCCGCCCAAATTCAGAGGAGCCCCGTTTCCGCCTCCTAGCTCGAGAGGAGGGATCCTTTCCATCAGTGATCGGGAAAGAGTTCCCAGTGTTTCCGGTGCATCTCAAGAGGAGGCGATCTCCACAGGAAAGGCGAGAGGAACTCCAGGGACGTGCCACCATTCCCTAAGTCCCCCAGATGTCCCAGTCCATTCCAGGGAAACCTGTTTTCCCTGCACTGCCTCTACTTTCAAGCCGAGGATCGACTCACACCACTGTGGCACGTGGGACAGCCCTGTGGGAAAGCCTCGTGGGAAAGCCTCGAGAGAAAGCCTCGTGGGAAAGCCTCGAGGGAAGCCACAGTTGCTTTGATTCACGCGAACGGAAGTGTGACACTGCTGCTACATCTCGGAAGGAAAGCGCACGTGCATGCCCCCACTCGATACGAGGACTGACTACCCTGGAGAGACTCCAGAAGTACCCCAAGATCCACATCAGCACTGGCGAGGAATCCTCACGTTCCGGCACCGACTCCAAACAAGGTTTTAGGCCCCTGCATCGACGGGAGAAGAATCCCGAGAGGCCCCGAGCAACTAGCATGGGTACTGGCCTTTCCTGAGGCCATCAGAGCGGGTCCCTGAGGTCCCCGTCATAAGTCGAGAGCAACTGCCGCAACTCGATAAAATCCAGGAGGTTCTCCCCTCCAGGCGAGATGAGGCCCGTTTCCTCTGAGGCGTCCCCAGGCTAATCACACCTAACCTCTGGAACTTCGAAAACGTCCTTCACATCCTTGCTGCAACTCAAGAAGTTCCCCGACATACCCGTCTCCACTCGAGAGGAAGCACGAGAGTCCCGCCCACATCCAGAGGAGCCCCGTTTCCGCCTCATAGCACGAGAGGAGGGATCCTTTCCCTGCATGGTCGGGAAAGAATTCCCGGCGTTCCCGTCGCATCTCAAGAGGGTAGGCTTTCCACAGGAAAGGCGTCAGGAACTCCAGGGTCCTTCCACCATTCCCAGAGTCGCCCAGATGTCTCAGGCCATTCCAGGGAAGCCTGTTTTCCCGGCACTGCCTCAAATTTCAAGCCGAGGATCGACTCACACCATGGTGGCACGTGGATAGCGCTGTGGTAAAGCCTCGTGGGAAAGCCTGGTGGGAAAGCCTCTAGGGAAAGCCTCGAGGGAAAGCCACTGTTCCCTTGATTCACGCGAAGGGAAGCATGACACTGCTGCTACAGCTCGGGAGGTAAGCGCTCGTGCATGCCCCCACTCGAGACGAGGACTGACTCCCCTGGGGAGACTCCAGAAGTACCCCAATATCCAAGTCAGCACTGGAGAGGAATCCTCAGGTTCCGGCACCGACTCCAAACAAGGTCTTAGGCCCGGGCATCGACGGTAGTGGAATCCCGAGATGCCCCCGAGCAACTCGCATGGGGACTGGCCTTTCTGAGGCCACCAGAGCGGGTCCCTGAGGTCCCCGTCGTAAGTCGAGAGCACCTGCCGCAACTCGAGAAAATCCAGGAGGTTCTCCCCTCCAGGCGAGATGAGGCCCATTTCCGCTGAGGCGTCTCGAGGCTAATCACACGTAACCTCTGGAACTTCCAAAGGGTCCTTCACACCCTTGCTGCAACTCAAGAAGTTCCCCGACATACCCGTCTCCACTCGAGAGGAAGCACGAGTGTCCCACCCACATCCAGAGGAGCCCTGTTTCCGCCTCATAGCTCGAGAGCATTGATCCTTCCCCTGCATGGTCGGAAAAGAATTCACGGCGTTTCCAACGCATCTTAAGTGGAGGCGCTCTCCACAGGAAAATAGAGAGGACTCCAGGGTCGTGCCACCATTCCCAGAGTCCCCCAGATGTCTCAGTCCATTCCAGGGAAACCTTTATTCCCTGCACTGCCTCGACTTTCAAACCGAGGATCGACTCACACCACAGTGGCACGTGGGACAGCCCTGTGGGAAAGCCTCGTGGGAAAGCCTCGAGGGAAAGCCACAGATCCCTTGATCCATGCGAAGGGAAGCGTGACACTGCTGCTACAGATCGGGAGGAAAGCGCACGTGCATGCCCCCAGTGGAGTAGCGGACTGACTGCCCTGAGAGACTCCAGAAGTACACCAAGATCCATGTCAGCACTGCAGAGGAATCCTCAGGTTCCAGCACCGACTCCACACAAGATCTTAGGCACCGGCATCGAAGGGAGAGGAATCCCGAGAGGCCCCCGAGCAACTCGCATGGGGACTGGCCTTTCCTGAGGCCTCCAGAGCGGGTCCCTGAGGTCCCCGTCGTAAGTTGAGAGCACCTGCCGCAACTCGAGAAAATCCAGGAGGTTCTCCCCTCCAGGCGAGATGAGGCCCATTTCCGCTGAGGCGTCTCGAGGCTAATCACATCTAACATCTGGAACTTCCAAAGGGTCCTTCACACCCTTGCTGCAACTCAAGAAGTTCCCCGACATACCGGTCTCCACTCAAGAGTAACATGAGAGTCCCGCCCATTTCCAGAGTGGCCCCGTTTCCGACTGCTAGCTCGAGAGGAGGGATCCTTTCCCTGCGTGGTCGGGAAAGAATTCCTAGCATTCCTGTCGCATCTCAAGAGGAGGCGCTCTCCACAGGAAAGACGAGAGGAACTCCAGGATCAGGCCCCATTCCCAGAGTCCCCCTGATTTCTCAGGCCATTGCAGGGAAACCTGTTTTCCCTGCACTGCCTCGACTTTCAAGGGAGGATCGACTCACACCACGGTGGCACGTGGGACAGCCCTGTGGGGAAGCCTCGTGGGAAAGCCCTGTGGGAAAGCCTCGAGGGAAAGCCCCTGATCCCTTGATCCACGCAAAGGGAAGCGTGACACTGCTGCTTCGCTCGGGAGGAAAGCGCACGTGCATTCCCCCACTCGAGACGACGACTGACTCCCCTGGGGAGACTCCAGAAGTACCCCAAGATCCATCTCAGCACTTGAGAGGAATGCTCAGGTTCCGGCACCTACTCCACACAAGATCTTAGGCCCCGGCATCCACTGGAGAGGAATCCCGAGAGGCCCCCGAGCAACTCGCATGGGGACTGGCCTTGCCTGAGGCCACCAGAGCGGGTCCCTGAGGTCCCCGTCGTAAGTCGAGAGCACCTGCCGCAACTCGAGAAAATCCAGGAGGTTCTCCCCTCCAGGCGAGATGAGGCCCATTTCCGCTGAGGCGTCTCGAGGCTAATCACACCTAAACTCTGGAACTTCCAAAGGGTCCTTCACACCCTTGCTGCAACTCAAGAAGTTCCCCGACATACCCGACTACACTCGAGAGGAAGCACGAGAGTCCCGCCCACATCCAGAGGAGCCCCGTTTCCGCCTCCTAACTCGAGAGGAGGGATCCTTTCCCTGCGTGGTCGGGAAAGAATTCCCGGCGTTCCCGTCACACCTCAAGTGGAGGCGCTCTCCACAGGAAAGGCGAGAGGAACTCCCGGGTTGTGCCACATTCCCAGAGTCCCCCAGATGTGTCAGTCCATTCCAGGGAAACCTGTTTTCCCTGCACTGCCTCGACTTTCAAGCCGAGGATCGACTCACACCTCGGTGGCACGTGGGACAGCCCTGTGGGAAGGCCTCGTGGGAAAGCCTCGAGGGAAAGCCACAGATCCCTTGATCCACGCGACGGGAAGCGTGACACTGCTGTTACAGCTCGGGAGGTAAGCGCACGTGCATACCCGCACTCGAGACGACGAGTGACTCCCCTGGGGAGACTCCAGAAGTACCCCAGGATCCATGTCAGCACTGGAGAGGAATCCTCAGGTTCCGGCACCGACTCCAAACAAGGTCTTAGGGCCTGGCATCGAAGGGAGAGGAATCCCGAGAGGCCCCCGAGCAACTTGCATGGGGACTGGCCTTTCCTGAGGCCACCAGAGCGGGTCCCTGAGGTCCCCGTCGTTAGTCGAGAGCACCTGCCACAACTCGAGAAAATCCAGGAGGTTCTCCCTTCCAGGCGAGATAAGGACCATTTCCGCTGAGGTGTCTCAAGGCTAATCACACCTAACCTCTGGAACTTACAAAGGGTCCTTCACACCCTTGCTGCAACTCAAGAAGATCCCCAACATACCCGTCTCCACTCGAGAGGAAGCACGAGAGTCCCGCCCAAATTCAGAGGAGCCCCGTTTCCGCCTCCTAGCTCGAGAGGAGGGATCCTTTCCATCAGTGATCGGGAAAGAGTTCCCAGTGTTTCCGGTGCATCTCAAGAGGAGGCGATCTCCACAGGAAAGGCGAGAGGAACTCCAGGGACGTGCCACCATTCCCTAAGTCCCCCAGATGTCCCAGTCCATTCCAGGGACACCTGTTTTCCCTGCACTGCCTCTACTTTCAAGCCGAGGATCGACTCACACCACTGTGGCACGTGGGACAGCCCTGTGGGAAAGCCTCGTGGGAAAGCCTCGAGAGAAAGCCTCGTGGGAAAGCCTCGAGGGAAGCCACAGTTGCTTTGATTCACGCGAACGGAAGTGTGACACTGCTGCTACATCTCGGAAGGAAAGCGCACGTGCATGCCCCCACTCGATACGAGGACTGACTACCCTGGAGAGACTCCAGAAGTACCCCAAGATCCACATCAGCACTGGCGAGGAATCCTCACGTTCCGGCACCGACTCCAAACAAGGTTTTAGGCCCCTGCATCGACGGGAGAAGAATCCCGAGAGGCCCCGAGCAACTAGCATGGGTACTGGCCTTTCCTGAGGCCATCAGAGCGGGTCCCTGAGGTCCCCGTCATAAGTCGAGAGCAACTGCCGCAACTCGATAAAATCCAGGAGGTTCTCCCCTCCAGGCGAGATGAGGCCCGTTTCCTCTGAGGCGTCCCCAGGCTAATCACACCTAACCTCTGGAACTTCGAAAACGTCCTTCACATCCTTGCTGCAACTCAAGAAGTTCCCCGACATACCCGTCTCCACTCGAGAGGAAGCACGAGAGTCCCGCCCACATCCAGAGGAGCCCCGTTTCCGCCTCATAGCACGAGAGGAGGGATCCTTTCCCTGCATGGTCGGGAAAGAATTCCCGGCGTTCCCGTCGCATCTCAAGAGGGTAGGCTTTCCACAGGAAAGGCGTCAGGAACTCCAGGGTCCTTCCACCATTCCCAGAGTCGCCCAGATGTCTCAGGCCATTCCAGGGAAGCCTGTTTTCCCGGCACTGCCTCAAATTTCAAGCCGAGGATCGACTCACACCATGGTGGCACGTGGATAGCGCTGTGGTAAAGCCTCGTGGGAAAGCCTGGTGGGAAAGCCTCTAGGGAAAGCCTCGAGGGAAAGCCACTGTTCCCTTGATTCACGCGAAGGGAAGCATGACACTGCTGCTACAGCTCGGGAGGTAAGCGCTCGTGCATGCCCCCACTCGAGACGAGGACTGACTCCCCTGGGGAGACTCCAGAAGTACCCCAATAGCCAAGTCAGCACTGGAGAGGAATCCTCAGGTTCCGGCACCGACTCCAAACAAGGTCTTAGGCCCGGGCATCGACGGTAGTGGAATCCCGAGATGCCCCGAGCAACTCGCATGGGGACTGGCCTTTCTGAGGCCACCAGAGCGGGTCCCTGAGGTCCCCGTCGTAAGTCGAGAGCACCTGCCGCAACTCGAGAAAATCCAGGAGGTTCTCCCCTCCAGGCGAGATGAGGCCCATTTCCGCTGAGGCGTCTCGAGGCTAATCACACGTAACCTCTGGAACTTCCAAAGGGTCCTTCACACCCTTGCTGCAACTCAAGAAGTTCCCCGACATACCCGTCTCCACTCGAGAGGAAGCACGAGTGTCCCACCCACATCCAGAGGAGCCCTGTTTCCGCCTCATAGCTCGAGAGCATTGATCCTTCCCCTGCATGGTCGGAAAAGAATTCACGGCGTTTCCAACGCATCTTAAGTGGAGGCGCTCTCCACAGGAAAATAGAGAGGACTCCAGGGTCGTGCCACCATTCCCAGAGTCCCCCAGATGTCTCAGTCCATTCCAGGGAAACCTTTATTCCCTGCACTGCCTCGACTTTCAAACCGAGGATCGACTCACACCACAGTGGCACGTGGGACAGCCCTGTGGGAAAGCCTCGTGGGAAAGCCTCGAGGGAAAGCCACAGATCCCTTGATCCATGCGAAGGGAAGCGTGACACTGCTGCTACAGATCGGGAGGAAAGCGCACGTGCATGCCCCCAGTGGAGTAGCGGACTGACTGCCCTGAGAGACTCCAGAAGTACACCAAGATCCATGTCAGCACTGCAGAGGAATCCTCAGGTTCCAGCACCGACTCCACACAAGATCTTAGGCACCGGCATCGAAGGGAGAGGAATCCCGAGAGGCCCCCGAGCAACTCGCATGGGGACTGGCCTTTCCTGAGGCCTCCAGAGCGGGTCCCTGAGGTCCCCGTCGTAAGTTGAGAGCACCTGCCGCAACTCGAGAAAATCCAGGAGGTTCTCCCCTCCAGGCGAGATGAGGCCCATTTCCGCTGAGGCGTCTCGAGGCTAATCACATCTAACATCTGGAACTTCCAAAGGGTCCTTCACACCCTTGCTGCAACTCAAGAAGTTCCCCGACATACCGGTCTCCACTCAAGAGTAACATGAGAGTCCCGCCCATTTCCAGAGTGGCCCCGTTTCCGACTGCTAGCTCGAGAGGAGGGATCCTTTCCCTGCGTGGTCGGGAAAGAATTCCTAGCATTCCTGTCGCATCTCAAGAGGAGGCGCTCTCCACAGGAAAGACGAGAGGAACTCCAGGATCAGGCCCCATTCCCAGAGTCCCCCTGATTTCTCAGGCCATTGCAGGGAAACCTGTTTTCCCTGCACTGCCTCGACTTTCAAGGGAGGATCGACTCACACCACGGTGGCACGTGGGACAGCCCTGTGGGGAAGCCTCGTGGGAAAGCCCTGTGGGAAAGCCTCGAGGGAAAGCCCCTGATCCCTTGATCCACGCAAAGGGAAGCGTGACACTGCTGCTTCGCTCGGGAGGAAAGCGCACGTGCATTCCCCCACTCGAGACGACGACTGACTCCCCTGGGGAGACTCCAGAAGTACCCCAAGATCCATCTCAGCACTTGAGAGGAATGCTCAGGTTCCGGCACCTACTCCACACAAGATCTTAGGCCCCGGCATCCACTGGAGAGGAATCCCGAGAGGCCCCCGAGCAACTCGCATGGGGACTGGCCTTGCCTGAGGCCACCAGAGCGGGTCCCTGAGGTCCCCGTCGTAAGTCGAGAGCACCTGCCGCAACTCGAGAAAATCCAGGAGGTTCTCCCCTCCAGGCGAGATGAGGCCCATTTCCGCTGAGGCGTCTCGAGGCTAATCACACCTAAACTCTGGAACTTCCAAAGGGTCCTTCACACCCTTGCTGCAACTCAAGAAGTTCCCCGACATACCCGACTACACTCGAGAGGAAGCACGAGAGTCCCGCCCACATCCAGAGGAGCCCCGTTTCCGCCTCCTAACTCGAGAGGAGGGATCCTTTCCCTGCGTGGTCGGGAAAGAATTCCCGGCGTTCCCGTCACACCTCAAGTGGAGGCGCTCTCCACAGGAAAGGCGAGAGGAACTCCCGGGTTGTGCCACATTCCCAGAGTCCCCCAGATGTGTCAGTCCATTCCAGGGAAACCTGTTTTCCCTGCACTGCCTCGACTTTCAAGCCGAGGATCGACTCACACCTCGGTGGCACGTGGGACAGCCCTGTGGGAAGGCCTCGTGGGAAAGCCTCGAGGGAAAGCCACAGATCCCTTGATCCACGCGACGGGAAGCGTGACACTGCTGTTACAGCTCGGGAGGTAAGCGCACGTGCATACCCGCACTCGAGACGACGAGTGACTCCCCTGGGGAGACTCCAGAAGTACCCCAGGATCCATGTCAGCACTGGAGAGGAATCCTCAGGTTCCGGCACCGACTCCAAACAAGGTCTTAGGGCCTGGCATCGAAGGGAGAGGAATCCCGAGAGGCCCCCGAGCAACTTGCATGGGGACTGGCCTTTCCTGAGGCCACCAGAGCGGGTCCCTGAGGTCCCCGTCGTTAGTCGAGAGCACCTGCCACAACTCGAGAAAATCCAGGAGGTTCTCCCTTCCAGGCGAGATAAGGACCATTTCCGCTGAGGTGTCTCAAGGCTAATCACACCTAACCTCTGGAACTTACAAAGGGTCCTTCACACCCTTGCTGCAACTCAAGAAGATCCCCAACATACCCGTCTCCACTCGAGAGGAAGCACGAGAGTCCCGCCCAAATTCAGAGGAGCCCCGTTTCCGCCTCCTAGCTCGAGAGGAGGGATCCTTTCCATCAGTGATCGGGAAAGAGTTCCCAGTGTTTCCGGTGCATCTCAAGAGGAGGCGATCTCCACAGGAAAGGCGAGAGGAACTCCAGGGACGTGCCACCATTCCCTAAGTCCCCCAGATGTCCCAGTCCATTCCAGGGACACCTGTTTTCCCTGCACTGCCTCTACTTTCAAGCCGAGGATCGACTCACACCACTGTGGCACGTGGGACAGCCCTGTGGGAAAGCCTCGTGGGAAAGCCTCGAGAGAAAGCCTCGTGGGAAAGCCTCGAGGGAAGCCACAGTTGCTTTGATTCACGCGAACGGAAGTGTGACACTGCTGCTACATCTCGGAAGGAAAGCGCACGTGCATGCCCCCACTCGATACGAGGACTGACTACCCTGGAGAGACTCCAGAAGTACCCCAAGATCCACATCAGCACTGGCGAGGAATCCTCACGTTCCGGCACCGACTCCAAACAAGGTTTTAGGCCCCTGCATCGACGGGAGAAGAATCCCGAGAGGCCCCGAGCAACTAGCATGGGTACTGGCCTTTCCTGAGGCCATCAGAGCGGGTCCCTGAGGTCCCCGTCATAAGTCGAGAGCAACTGCCGCAACTCGATAAAATCCAGGAGGTTCTCCCCTCCAGGCGAGATGAGGCCCGTTTCCTCTGAGGCGTCCCCAGGCTAATCACACCTAACCTCTGGAACTTCGAAAACGTCCTTCACATCCTTGCTGCAACTCAAGAAGTTCCCCGACATACCCGTCTCCACTCGAGAGGAAGCACGAGAGTCCCGCCCACATCCAGAGGAGCCCCGTTTCCGCCTCATAGCACGAGAGGAGGGATCCTTTCCCTGCATGGTCGGGAAAGAATTCCCGGCGTTCCCGTCGCATCTCAAGAGGGTAGGCTTTCCACAGGAAAGGCGTCAGGAACTCCAGGGTCCTTCCACCATTCCCAGAGTCGCCCAGATGTCTCAGGCCATTCCAGGGAAGCCTGTTTTCCCGGCACTGCCTCAAATTTCAAGCCGAGGATCGACTCACACCATGGTGGCACGTGGATAGCGCTGTGGTAAAGCCTCGTGGGAAAGCCTGGTGGGAAAGCCTCTAGGGAAAGCCTCGAGGGAAAGCCACTGTTCCCTTGATTCACGCGAAGGGAAGCATGACACTGCTGCTACAGCTCGGGAGGTAAGCGCTCGTGCATGCCCCCACTCGAGACGAGGACTGACTCCCCTGGGGAGACTCCAGAAGTACCCCAATAGCCAAGTCAGCACTGGAGAGGAATCCTCAGGTTCCGGCACCGACTCCAAACAAGGTCTTAGGCCCGGGCATCGACGGTAGTGGAATCCCGAGATGCCCCCGAGCAACTCGCATGGGGACTGGCCTTTCTGAGGCCACCAGAGCGGGTCCCTGAGGTCCCCGTCGTAAGTCGAGAGCACCTGCCGCAACTCGAGAAAATCCAGGAGGTTCTCCCCTCCAGGCGAGATGAGGCCCATTTCCGCTGAGGCGTCTCGAGGCTAATCACACGTAACCTCTGGAACTTCCAAAGGGTCCTTCACACCCTTGCTGCAACTCAAGAAGTTCCCCGACATACCCGTCTCCACTCGAGAGGAAGCACGAGTGTCCCACCCACATCCAGAGGAGCCCTGTTTCCGCCTCATAGCTCGAGAGCATTGATCCTTTCCCCTGCATGGTCGGAAAAGAATTCACGGCGTTTCCAACGCATCTTAAGTGGAGGCGCTCTCCACAGGAAAATAGAGAGGACTCCAGGGTCGTGCCACCATTCCCAGAGTCCCCAGATGTCTCAGTCCATTCCAGGGAAACCTTTATTCCCTGCACTGCCTCGACTTTCAAACCGAGGATCGACTCACACCACAGTGGCACGTGGGACAGCCCTGTGGGAAAGCCTCGTGGGAAAGCCTCGAGGGAAAGCCACAGATCCCTTGATCCATGCGAAGGGAAGCGTGACACTGCTGCTACAGATCGGGAGGAAAGCGCACGTGCATGCCCCCAGTGGAGTAGCGGACTGACTGCCCTGAGAGACTCCAGAAGTACACCAAGATCCATGTCAGCACTGCAGAGGAATCCTCAGGTTCCAGCACCGACTCCACACAAGATCTTAGGCACCGGCATCGAAGGGAGAGGAATCCCGAGAGGCCCCCGAGCAACTCGCATGGGGACTGGCCTTTCCTGAGGCCTCCAGAGCGGGTCCCTGAGGTCCCCGTCGTAAGTTGAGAGCACCTGCCGCAACTCGAGAAAATCCAGGAGGTTCTCCCCTCCAGGCGAGATGAGGCCCATTTCCGCTGAGGCGTCTCGAGGCTAATCACATCTAACATCTGGAACTTCCAAAGGGTCCTTCACACCCTTGCTGCAACTCAAGAAGTTCCCCGACATACCGGTCTCCACTCAAGAGTAACATGAGAGTCCCGCCCCATTTCCAGAGTGGCCCCGTTTCCGACTGCTAGCTCGAGAGGAGGGATCCTTTCCCTGCGTGGTCGGGAAAGAATTCCTAGCATTCCTGTCGCATCTCAAGAGGAGGCGCTCTCCACAGGAAAGACGAGAGGAACTCCAGGATCAGGCCCCATTCCCAGAGTCCCCCTGATTTCTCAGGCCATTGCAGGGAAACCTGTTTTCCCTGCACTGCCTCGACTTTCAAGGGAGGATCGACTCACACCACGGTGGCACGTGGGACAGCCCTGTGGGGAAGCCTCGTGGGAAAGCCCTGTGGGAAAGCCTCGAGGGAAAGCCCCTGATCCCTTGATCCACGCAAAGGGAAGCGTGACACTGCTGCTTCGCTCGGGAGGAAAGCGCACGTGCATTCCCCCACTCGAGACGACGGACTGACTCCCCTGGGGAGACTCCAGAAGTACCCCAAGATCCATCTCAGCACTTGAGAGGAATGCTCAGGTTCCGGCACCTACTCCACACAAGATCTTAGGCCCCGGCATCGACTGGGAGAGGAATCCCGAGAGGCCCCCGAGCAACTCGCATGGGGACTGGCCTTTCCTGAGGCCACCAGAGCGGGTCCCTGAGGTCCCCGTCGTAAGTCGAGAGCACCTGCCGCAACTCGAGAAAATCCAGGAGGTTCTCCCCTCCAGGCGAGATGAGGCCCATTTCCGCTGAGGCGTCTCGAGGCTAATCACACCTAAACCTCTGGAACTTCCAAAGGGTCCTTCACACCCTTGCTGCAACTCAAGAAGTTCCCCGACATACCCGACTACACTCGAGAGAAGCACGAGAGTCCCGCCCACATCCAGAGGAGCCCCGTTTCCGCCTCCTAACTCGAGAGGAGGGATCCTTTCCCTGCGTGGTCGGGAAAGAATTCCCGGCGTTCCCGTCACACCTCAAGTGGAGGCGCTCTCCACAGGAAAGGC
The DNA here is from genome assembly GCF_001704415.2 of Capra hircus. Taxonomy (NCBI): domain Eukaryota; kingdom Metazoa; phylum Chordata; class Mammalia; order Artiodactyla; family Bovidae; genus Capra; species Capra hircus. Next base: position 16,964 of record NW_017202963.1, read on the forward strand.
GAGAGGAACTCCCGGGTTGTGCCACATTCCCAGAGTCCCCCAGATGTGTCAGTCCATTCCAGGGAAACCTGTTTTCCCTGCACTGCCTCGACTTTCAAGCCGAGGATCGACTCACACCTCGGTGGCACGTGGGACAGCCCTGTGGGAAGGCCTCGTGGAAAGCCTCGAGGGAAAGCCACAGATCCCTTGATCCACGCGAACGGGAAGCGTGACACTGCTGCTTACAGCTCGGGAGGAAAGCGCACGTGCATGCCCGCCACTCGAGACGACGGACTGACTCCCCTGGGGAGACTCCAGAAGTACCCCAAGATCCATGTCAGCACTGGAGAGGAATCCTCAGGTTCCGGCACCGACTCCACACAAGGTCTTAGGCCCCTGCATCGAAGGGAGAGAGAATCCCGAGAGGCCCCCGAGCAACTTGCATGGGACTGGCCTTTCCTGAGGCCACCAGAGCGGGTCCCTGAGTTCCCCGTCGTAAGTCGAGAGCACCTGCCAGCAACTCGAGAAAATCCAGGAGGTTCTCCCTCCAGGCGAGATGAGGCCATTTCCGCTGAGGCGTCTCAGGCTAATCACACCTAACCTCTGGAACTTCAAAGGGTCCTTCACACCCTTGCTGCAACTCAAGAAGTCCCCGACATACCCGTCTCCACTCGAGAGGAAGCACGAGAGTCCCGCCCAAATCAGAGGACCCCGTTTCCGCCTCCTAGGCTCGAGAGGAGGGATCCTTCCATCAGTGATCGGGAAAATGAGTTCCAGTGTTTCCGGGGGCTCTCAAGGAGAGGCGATCTCCCACAGGAAAGGCGAGAGGAACTCCAGGACGTGCACCAAGTTCCCTAAGTCCCCCAGATTCCCAGTCCATTCCAGGACAACCTGTTTTCCCCTGCACTGCCTCTACTACTTTCAAGCCGAGATGACTCCACCATGGTGGCACGTGGGACAGCCCTGTGGGAAACCTCGTGGAAAGCCTCGAGAAAGAAAGCTTCGTAGGGAAAAGCCTCGAGGGAAAGCGCACAGTTGCTTTGATTCACTGCGAAACGGAAGTGTGACACTGCTGCACATCTCGTGAAGGAATAGCGCACGTGCATGCCCATCGAGTTACGAGGACTGACGTACCCTGGAGAGACTCCCCAGACCGTACCCAAGATCGCAGCATCAGCACTGGCGAGAATCCTCACGTTTCCGCGGCACCCGACTCCAAACCAAGGGTTTTAGGCCCCTGCATCGACGGGGAGAGAATCCTCGGAGGCCCGGCAATCGCAAATGGGTAGATGGCGCTTTCCTGAGGCCACTCAAGAGCGGGTCCTGAGGTCCCCGTTAATAAGTCGATGAGCAACTGCCGCACACTCGATATAAAATCGACAGGAGGTTCTCCCTCCAGGCGAGATGAGGCCCTGTTTCCTCTGAGGGTCCCCAGGCTATCACTACCTAACGCCTGGAACTTCGAAAACGTGTCCTTCACATCCATTGTGCAACTCAGAAGTTCCCCGACATACCCGTCTCCACTCGAGAGGAAGCACGAGAGTTCGCCGCCGCCATCCAGAGGAGCCCCGTTTCCGCTGCATAGCACGAGAGGAGGATCCTTTCCTGCATGGTCGGAAAGAATTCCCGCGTTCCCGTCGCATCTCAGAGGGTAGCTTTCACACATGGAAAGGCTCAGGAACTCCAGGGGTCCTTCCACCATTCCCCAGAGTCGCCCAGAATGTCTCAGCCATTTCACAGGGAAGCCTGTTTCCCGCACTGCTCAAATTTTCAATGCCGAGGATCGACTCAACCCATGGTGGCCGACGTGATAGCCCGCTGTGGTAAAGCTGCGTGGAAAGCTGGTGTGGAGAAGCTCTAGGAAAGCCTCGAGGGAAAGCCACTGTTCGCACTTGATTCACGCGCAAGGGAGACATGACACTGCTGCTAAGCTCGGAGTAAGCGCTGTCGTGCATGCCCCACTCGAGCGCAGACTGACTCCCCTGG
>NW_017202964.1:0-6198 GCF_001704415.2 Capra hircus
TCGACGGAGAGAATCCGAGAGGCCCCGAGCAACTCGCATGTGGACTGGCCTTTCCTGAGGCCACCAGAGCGCGGTCACTGATGTCCCCGACGTAAGTCGAGAGCACCAGCCGCAACTCGAGAAAATCCAGGAGTTTCTCCCCTCCAGGCGAGATGAGGCCCATTTCCGCTGAGGCGTCTTGAGGCTAATCAAGCCTAACTTCTCTAACTTCCAAAGGGTCCTTCACACCCTTGCTGCAACTCAAGAAGTTCTCCGACATACCCGTCTCCACTCGAGAGGAAGCACGAGAGTCCCGCCCACATTCAGAGGAGTACCCGTTTCCGCCTACTAGCTCGAGAGGATATCCTTTCCCTGCGTGTTCGAAAGAATTCCCGGCGTTCCCGTCGCATCTCAAGAGCAGACGCTCTCCACAGGTAAGGCGAGAGGAACACAGGGTCGTGCCACCATTCCCAGAGTCCCCCAGATGTCTCAGTCCATTCCAGGGAAACCTGTTTCCCTGCACTGCCCTCGACTTTCAAGCCGAGGATCACTCACACCACGGTGGCACGTGGGACAGCCCTGTGGAAAGCCTCGTGGGAAAGCCTCGTGGAAAGACTCGAGGGAAAGACACAGATCCTTGATCCACGCGAAGGGAGCGCGACACTGCTGCTACAGCTCGGAAGGAACAGCACGTGCATGCCCCCACTGGAGACGAGGACGACTCCATTGAGGAAACTCCAGAATTACCCCAATATCAATGTCGGCACTGGAGAGGAATCCTCAGGTTCCGGCACCGACTCCACACAAGTTCTTAGGCCCCGGCATCGTCGGAGAGGAATCCGACAGGCCCCGAGCAACTCGCATGGGGACTGGCCTTTCCTGAGGCCACCAGAGCGGTCCCTGAGGTCCCCGTCGTAAGTTAGAGCACCTGCCGCAACTCGAGAAAATCCAGGAGGTTCTCCCCTCCAGGAGAGATGAGGCCCATTTCGCTGAGGCGTCTCGAGGCTAATCACACCTAACCTCTGGAACTTCCAAAGGGTCCCTCACACCCTTGCTGCAACTCAAGAATTCCCCGACATACCCGTCTCCACTCGAGAGGAAGCACGAGAGTCCGCCCACATCCAGAGGAGCCCGTTTCCGCCTCCTAGCTCGAGAGGAGGGATCCTTTCCCTGCGTTTCGGGAAAGAATTCCCGGTTCCCGTCGCATCTCAAGAGGAGGCGCTCTCCACAGGAAAGGCGAGAGGAACTCCAGGGTCGTTCCACATTCCCAGAGTCCCCCAGATGTCTCAGTCCATTCCAGGGAAACCTGTTTTCCCTGCACTGCCTCGACTTTCAAGCCGAGGATCGACTCACACCACGGTGGCACGTGGGACAGCCCTGTGGGAAAGCCTCGTGGGAAGCCTCGTGGGAAAGCCTCGAGGGAAAGCCACAGATCCTTGATCCCGCGAAGGGAAGCGTGACACTGCCTACAGCTCGGGAGGAAAGCGCACGTGCATGCCCCCTCTCGAGACGAGGACTGACTCCCCTGGGGAGACTCCAGAAGTACCCCAAGATCCATGTCAGCACTGGAGAGGAATCCTCAGGTTCCGGCACCGACTCACACAAGGTCTTAGGCCCCGGCATCGACGGGAGAGGAATCCGAGAGGCCCCGAGCAACTCGCATGGGACTGGCCTTTCCTGAGGCCACCAGAGCGGTCCCTGAGGTCCCGTCGTAAGTCGAGAGCACCTGCCGCAACTCGAGAAAATCCAGGAGGTTCTCCCTCCAGGCGAGATGAGGCCCATTTCCGCTGAGGCGTCTCGAGGCTAATCACACCTAACCTCTGGAACTTCCAAAGGGTCCTTCACACCCTTGCTGCAACTCAAGAAGTTCCCCGACATACCCGTCTCCACTCGAGAGGAAGCACGAGAGTCCCGCCCACATCCAGAGGAGCCCGTTTCCGCCTCCTAGCTCGAGAGGAGGGATCCTTTCCCTGCGTGGTCGGGAAAGAATTCCGGCGTTCCCGTCGCATCTCAAGAGGAGGCGCTCCACAGGAAAGGCGAGAGGAACTCCAGGGTCGTGCCACATTCCAGAGTCCCCCAGATGTCTCAGTCCATTCCAGGGAAACCTGTTTTCCCTGCACTGCCTCGACTTTCAAGCCGAGGATCGACTCACACCACGGTGGCACGTGGACAGCCCTCGTGGGAAAGCCTCGAGGGAAAGCCACAGATCCCTTGATCCACCGAAGGGAAGCGTGACACTGCTGCTACAGCTCGGGAGGAAAGCGCACGTGCATGCCCCACTCGAGACGAGGACTGACTCCCCTGGGAGACTCCAGAAGTACCCAAGATCCATGTCAGCACTGGAGAGGAATCCTCAGGTTCCGGCACCGACTCCACACAAAGTCTTAGGCCCCGCATCGACGGGAGAGGAATCCCGAGAGGCCCCGAGCAACTCGCATGGGACTGGCCTTTCCTGAGGCCACCAGAGCGGGTCCCTGAGGTCCCCGTCGTAAGTCGAGAGCACCTGCCGCAACTCGAGAAAATCCAGGAGGTTCTCCCCTCCAGGCGAGATGAGGCCCATTTCCGCTGAGGCGTCTCGAGGCTAATCACACCTAACCTCTGGAACTTCCAAAGGGTCCTTCACACCCTTGCTGCAACTCAAGAAGTTCCCCGACATACCCGTCTCCACTCGAGAGGAAGCACGAGAGTCCCGCCCACATCCAGAGGAGCCCGTTTCGCCTCCTAGCTCGAGAGGAGGGATCCTTTCCCTGCGTGGTCGGGAAAGAATTCCCGGCGTTCCCGTCGCATCTCAAGAGGAGGCGCTCTCCACAGGAAAGGCGAGAGGAACTCCAGGGTCGTGCCACCATTCCCAGAGTCCCCAGTCTCAGTCCATTCCAGGGAAACCTGTTTTCCCTGCACTGCCTCGACTTTCAAGCGAGGATCGACTCACACCACGGTGGCACGTGGGACAGCCCTGTGCTCATGGGAAAGCCTCGGGGAAAGCCTCGAGGGAAAGCCACAGATCCCTTGATCCACGCGAAGGGAAGCGTGACACTGCTGCTACAGCTCGGGAGGAAAGCGCACGTGCATGCCCCACTCGAGACGAGGACTGACTCCCCTGGGGAGACTCCAGAAGTACCCAAGTCCATGTCAGCACTGGAGAGGAAACCTCAGGTTCCCGCACCGACTCCACACAAGGTCTTAGGCCCCGGCATCGACGGGAGAGGAATCCCGAGAGGCCCCCCGAGCAACTCGCATGGGGACTGCCTTTCCTGAGGCCACCAGAGAGGGTCCCTGAGGTCCCCGTCGTAAGTCGAGAGCACCTGCCGCAACTCGAGAAAATCCAGGAGGTTCTCCCCTCCAGGCGAGATGAGGCCCATTTCCGCTGAGGCGTCTCGAGGCTAATCACACCTAACCTCTGGAACTTCCAAAGGGTCCTTCACACCCTTGCTGCAACTCATGAAGTTCCCCGACATACCCGTCTCCACTCGAGAGGAAGCACGAGAGTCCCGCCCACATCCAGAGGAGCCCCGTTTCCGCCTGATAGATCCAGAGGAGGATCCTTTCCCTGCGTGGTCGGGAAAGAATTCCCGGCGTTCCCGCACATCTCAAGAGGAGGCGCTCTCCAAAGGAAAGGCTAGATGAACTCGAGGGTCGTGCCACCATTCCCAGAGTCCGCCAGAAAATTCCTTGTCGGGAATTTAATTGGCCTTCCGCGTAAACCTAGCTATTCAGCCTTTTTCCTCCAGTTAATCTTCTTACTACCCTATAATTTCTTAATCTAATCTTACATTAATAATTACACAAGACTTTCCACGTCAACGCTGTCCATCCGTCGAATTCCCTGGATGCAGCGAGGATGGACACCGGCACACTGAGCTATCTGGGGGACTCTTGGAATGATGTCACGACACTGGAGTTTCTCTCGCCTTTCCTGTGGAGAGCGCCTCCTCATGAGATGCGACGGGAACACCGGGAATTCTTTCCGGAACATACAAGGAAAGGATACCTGACCGCGAGGTACGAGGCGGAAACGGGGCTCCTCTGCATGTGGGCGGGACTCTCGTGCTTCCTCTCGAGTGGAGTCAGGTATGTTGGGGAACTTCTTGAGTTGTAGCAAGTGAGTGAAGGACCCTTTGGAAGTTCCAGAGGTTAGGTGTGATTAGCCTCGAGTCGCCTCAGCGGAAATGGGCCTCATCTCGCCTGGAGGGGAGAACCTCCTGGATTTTCTTGTGTTAAGGCAGGTGCTCTCGACTTATGTCGGGAACCACAGGGACCCGCTCTCGTGGCCTCAGGAAAGGCCAGTCCCCATGCGCGTTGCGCGGTGGTCTCTCGGGATTCCTCTCCCGTCGATGCCGGGGCCTAACACCTTGTGTGGAGTCGGTGCCGGAACCTGAGGATTCCTCTCCAGTGCTGACATGGATCTTGGGGTACTTCTGGACTCTCCCAGGGAAGTCAGTCCTCGTCTCGAGTGGGGCATGCACGTGCGCTTTCCTCCTGAGCTGTAGCAGCAGTGTCACGCTTCCCTTCGCATGGATCAAGGGATCTGAGCCTTTCCCTCGAGGCTTTCCACGAGGCTTTCCCACAGGGCTGTCCCACGTGCCACCGTGGTGTGAGTCGATCCTCGTCTTGAAAGTCGAGGCAGTGCAGGGAAAACAGGTTTCCCTGGAATGGACTGAGACATCTGGTGGACTCTGGGAATGGAGGCACGACCCTGGAGTTCCTCTCGCCTTTCCTGTGGACAGCGCCTCCTCTTGAGATGCTATGGGAACGCCGGAAATTCTTTCCGGACGACGCAGAGAAAGGATCCTTGCTCTCGAGCTAGGAGTCGGAAACAGGGCTCCTCTGGATGTGGGCGGGACTCTCGTGCTTCCTCTCGAGTGGAGACGGGTATGTCGGGAACTTCTTGAGTTGCAGCAAGGGTGTGAAGGACCCTTTGGAAGTTCCAGAGGTTAGGTGTGATTAGCCTCGAGACGCCTCAGCGGAAATTGGGCTCATCTCGCCTGGAAGGGAGAACCTCCTGGATTTTCTCGAGTTGCGTCAGGTGCTCTCGACTTAGGACGGGACCTCAGCGACCCGCTCTGTTGGCCTCAGGAAAGGCCGGTCCACATGCGAGTTGTTCGGGGGCCTCTCGGGATTCTCTCCCGTTGATGCCGGGCCTAAGACCTTGTGTGGAATCGGTTCCGGAACCAGAGGATTTCTCTCCAGTGCTGACATGGATCTTGGGGTACTTCTGGAGTCTCCCCAGGGAGTCAGTCCTCGTCTCGAGTGGGGCATGCACGTGAGATTTCCTCCCGAGCTGTAGCAGAAGAGTCACGTTTCCCTTCGCGTGGATCAAGGGATCTGTGGCTTTCCCTCGAAGCTTTCCCACCAGGCTTTCCCACGAGGCTTTCCCACAGGGCTGTCCCCTGTGCCACCGTGGTGTGAGTCGATCCTCGGCTTGAATGTCGAGGCAGTGCAGGGCAAACAGGATTCCCAGGAATGGACTGAGACATCTGGGGGACTCGGGAATGGTGGCACGACTCTGGAGTTCCTCTCGCCTTTCCTGTGGAGAGCGCCTCCTCTTGAGAGATGCCCGGGAAAGCCGGGAATTCTTTCCGACCACACAGGGAAAGGATCCTTGCTCTCGAGCTAGAAGGCGGAAACAGGGCTCCTCTGGATGTGGGCGGGACTCCCGTGCTTCCTCTCGAGTGGAGACGGGTATGTCCGGGAACTTCTTGAATTGCAGCAAGGGTGTGAAGGAGCCTCTGGAAGTTCCAGAGGTTAGGTGTGATTAGCCTGGGACGCCTCAGAGGAAATGGGTCTCATCTCGCCTGGAGGGGAGAACCTCCTGGATTTCCTCGAGTTGCGGCAGGTGATCTCGACTTCTGACGGGGACCACAGGGACCGCTCTAATGGCCTCAGGAAAGGCCAGTCCCCTTGCTAGTTGCTCAGGCCTCGGGATTACTCTCCTGTCGATGCGGGGCCAAAGACCTTGTGTGGATTCGGTGCCGAAACCTGAGGATTCCTCTCCAGTGCTGACATGGATCTTGGGGTACTTCTGGAGTCTCCCCAGAGGAGTCAGTCCTCGTCTCGTGTGGGGCATGCACGTGCGCTTTCCTCCGGCTGGAGCAGCAGGGTCACGCTTCCCTTCGCGTGTATCAAGGATCTGTGGCTTTCCTCGAGGCTTTCCCACGAGGCTTTCCCACAGGCTGTCCCACGTTCACCGTAGTGTGAGTCGATCCTCGGCTTGAAAGTCGA
>NW_017202965.1:0-6197 GCF_001704415.2 Capra hircus
TTTTTAATTTTTTTATTTTTTTAAATTTTAAAATCTTTAATTCTTACATGCGTTCCCAAACATGAACCCCCCTCCCACCTCCCTCCCCACAACATCTCTCTGGGTCATCCCCATGCACCAGCCCAAGCAAGCTGTACCCTACGTCAGACATGGACTGGCGATTCAATTCTTACATGACAGTATACATGTTAGAATTTCCCATTCTCCCAAATCATCCCACCCTCTCCCTCTCCCTCTGAGTCCAAAAGTCCGTTATACACATCTGTGTCTTTTTTCCTGTCTTGCATACAGGGTCGTCATTGCCATCTTCCTAAATTCCATATATATGTGTTAGTATACTGTATTGGTGTTTTTCTTTCTGGCTTACTTCACTCTGTATAATGGCTCCAGTTTCATCCATCTCATCAGAACTGATTCAAATGAATTCTTTTTAACGGCTGAGTAATACTCCATTGTGTATATGTACCACAGCTTTCTTATCCATTCATCTGCTGATGGACATCTAGGTTGTTTCCATGTCCTGGCTATTATAAACAGTGCTGCGATGAACATTGGGGTACATGTGTCTCTTTCAATTCTGGTTTCCTCGGTGTGTATGCCCAGAAGTGGGATTGCTGGTCATAAGGTAGTTCTATTTGCAATTTTTTAAGGAATCTCCACACTGTTCTCCATAGTGGCTGTACTAGTTTGCATTCCCACCAACAGTGTAGGAGGGTTCCCTTTTCTCCACACCCTCTCCAGCATTTATTGCTTGCAGATTTTTGGATCGCAGCCATTCTGACTGGTGTGAAGTGGTACCTCATTGTGGTTTTGATTTGCATTTCTCTAATAATGAGTGATGTTGAGCATCTTTTCATGTGTTTGTTAGCCATCCGTATGTCTTCTTTGGAGAAATGTCTATTTAGTTCTTTTGGCCCATTTTTTGATTGGGTCGTTTATTTTTTTGGAATTGAGCTGCAGAAGTTGCTTGTATATTTTTGAGATTAGTTGTTTGTCAGTTGTTTCATTTGCTATTATTTTCTCCCATTCAGAAGGCTGTCTTTTCACCTTGCTTATATTTTCCTTTGTTGTGCAGAAGCTTTTAATTTTAATTAGATCCCATTTGTTTATTTTTGCTTTTATTTCCAGAATTCTGGGAGGTGGATCATAGAGGATCCTGCTGTGATTTATGTCGGAGAGTGTTTTGCCTATGTTCTCCTCTAGGAGTTTTATAGTTTCTGTCTTACATTTAGATCTTTAATCCATTTTGAGTTTATTTTTGTGTGGGGTGTTAGAAAGTGATCTAGTTTCATTCTTTTACAAGTGGTTGACCAGTTTTCCCAGCACCACTTGTTAAAGAGATTGTCTTTACTCCATTGTATATTTCTTGCCTCCTTTGTCAAAGATAAGGTGTCCATATGTGTGTGGATTTATCTCTGGGCTTTCTATTTGTTCCATTGATCTATATGTCTGTCTTTGTGCCAGTACCATAACTGTCTGATGACTGTGGCTTTGTAGTAGAGCCTGAAGTCAGGCAAGTTGATTCCTCCAGTTCCATTCTTCTTTCTCAAGATTGCTTGGCTATTCGAGGTTTTTGTATTTCCATACAAATCTTGAAATTATTTGTTCTAGTTCTGTGAAAAATGTGGCTGGTAGCTTGATAGGGATTGCATTGAATTTGTAAATTGCTTTGGGTAGTATACTCATTTTCACTATATTGATTCTTCCGATCCATGAACATGGTATATTTCTCCATCTATTAGTGTCCTCTTTGATTTCTTTCATCAGTGTTTATAGTTTTCTATATATAGGTCTTTAGTTTCTTTAGGTAGATATATTCCTAAGTATTTTATTCTTTTCGTTGCAATGGTGAATGGAATTGTTTCCTTAATTTCTTTTTCTACTTTCTCATTATTCGTGTATAGGAATGCAAGGGATTTCTGTGTGTTGATTTTATATCCTGCAACTTTACTATATTCATTGATTAGCTCTAGTAATTTTCTGGTGGAGTCTTTAGGGTTTTCCATGTAGAGGATCATGTCATCTGCAAACAGTGAGAGTTTTACTTCTTCTTTTCCAATTTGGATTCCTTTTATTTCTTTTTCTGCTCTGATTGCTGTGGCCAAAACTTCCAGAACTATGTTGAATAGTAGCGGTGAAAGTGGACACCCTTGTCTTGTTCCTGACTTTAGCGGAAATGCTTTCAATTTTTCACCATTGAGGATAATGTTTGCTGTGGGTTTGTCATATATAGCTTTTATTATGTTGAGGTATGTTCCTTCTATTCCTGCTTTCTGGAGAGTTTTTATCATAAATGGATGTTGAATTTTGTCAAAGGCCTTCTCTGCATCTATTGAGATAATCATATGGTTTTTATTTTCAATTTGTTAATGTGGTGAATTACATTGATTGATTTGCGGATATTGAAGAATCCTTGCATCCCTGGGATAAAGCCCACTTGGTCATGGTGTATGATCTTTTTAATGTGTTGTTGGATTCTGATTGCTAGAATTTTGTTGAGGATTTTTGCATCTATGTTCATCAGTGATATTGCCTGTTAGTTTTCTTTTTTTGTGACATCTTTGTCAGGTTTTGGTATTAGGGTGATGGTGGCCTCATAGAATGAGTTTGGAAGTTTACCTTCCTCTGCAATTTTCTGGAAGAGTTTGAGGAGGATAGGTGTTAGCTCTTCTCGAAATTTTTGGTAGAATTCAGCTGTGAAGCCGTCTGGACCTGGGCTTTTGTTTGCTGGAAGATTTCTGATTACCGTTTCAATTTTCGTGCTTGTGATGGGTCTGTTAAGATTTTCTATTTCTTCCTGGTTCAGTTTTGGAAAATTGTACTTTTCTAAGAATTTGTCCATTTCTTCCACGTTGTCCATTTTAGGCATACAACTGCTGATAGTAGTCTCTTATGATCCTTTGTATTTCTGTGTTGTCTGTTGTGATCTCTCCATTTTCATTTCTAATTTTATTGATTTGATTTTTCTCTTTGCTTCTTTGATGAGTCTGGCTAATGGTTTGTCAATTTTATTTATCCTTTCAAAGAACCAGCTTTTGGCTTTGTTGATTTTTGCTATGGTCTCTTTTGTTTCTTTTGCATTTATTTCTGCCCTAATTTTTAAGATTTCTTTCCTTCTACTAACTCTGGGTTCTCCAACTCTTCCTTTTCTAGTTGCTTTAGTTGCAGAGTTAGGTTATTTATTTGACTTTTTTCTTGTTTCTTGAGGTATGCCTGTATTGCTATGAACTTTCCTCTTAGCACTGCTTTTATAGTGTCCCACAGGTTTTGGGTTGTTGTGTTTTTCATTTTCATTTAGTTTCTATGCATATTTTGATTTCTTTTTTGATTTCTTCTGTGATTTTGTTGGTTATTCAGAAGTGTGTTGTTCAACCTCCATATGTTGGAATTTTAATAGTTTTTCTCCTGTAATTGAGATCTAATCTTAATGCATTATGGTCAGAAAAGATGCTTGGAATGATTTCGATTTTTTTGAATTTATCAAGTTTAGATTTATGGCCCAGGATGTGATCTATCCTGGAGAAGGTTCCATGAGCACTTGAAAAAAAAGGTGAAAATTCATTGTTTTGGCGGTGAAATGTCTATAGATATCAATTAGGTCTAACTGATCTAATGTATCATTTAAAGTTTGGTTCTTTGTTAATTTTCTGTTTAGTTGATCTGTCCATAGGTGTGAGTGGGGTATTAAAGTCTCCCACTATTATTGTGTTATTGTTGATTTCCCCTTTCATACTTGTTAGCATTTGTCTTACATATTGGGGGCTCCTATATTGGGGGCATATATATTTATAATTGTTATATCTTCTTCTTGGATTGTTCCTTTGATCATTATGTAGTGGCCTTCTTTGTCTCTTTTCACAGCCTTTGTTTTAAAGTCTATTTTATCGGATATGAGTATTGCCACTCCTGCTTTTTTTGGTCTCTATTTGCGTGGTATATCTTTTTCCAGCCCTTCACTTTCAGTCTGTATGTGTCCCTTGTTTTGAGGTGGGTCTCTTGTAAGCAGCATATAGAGGGGTCTTGTTTTTGTATCCATTCGGCCAGTCTTTGTCTTTTGGTTGGGGCGTTCAACCCATTTACGTTTAAGGTAATTATTGATAAGTGTGATCCCGTTACCATTTACTTTATTGTTTTGGGTTCGAGTTTATACACCCTTTTCGTGTTTCCTGTCTAGAGAATATCCTTTAGAATTTGTTGGAGAGCTGGTTTGGTGGTGCTGAATTCTCTCAGCTTTTGCTTGTCTGTAAAGCTTTTGATTTCTCCTTCGTTTTGAATGAGATCCTTGCTGGGTACAGTATTCTGGGCTGTAGGTTATTGTCTTTCATCACTTTAAGTATGTCTTGCCATTCCCTCCTGGCCTGAAGAGTTTCTATTGAAAGATCAGCTGTTATCCTAATGGAATCCCCTTGTGTGTTATTTGTTGTTTTTCCCTTGCTGCTTTTAATATTTGTTCTTTGTGTTTGATCTTTGTTAATTTGATTAATATGTGTCTTGGGGTGTTTTCGCCTTGGTTTATCCTATTTGGAACTCTCTGTGTTTCTTGGACTTGGGTGATTATTTCCTTCCCCATTTTAGGGAAGTTTTCAACTATTATCTCCTCAAGGATTTTCTCATGATCTTTTCTTTCTGTCTTCTTCTTCTGGGACTCCTATAATTCGAATGTTGGGAGCGTTTCATATTGTCCTGGAGGTCTCTGAGATTGTCCTCATTTCTTTTAATTCGTTGTTCTTGTTTCCTCTCTGATTCATTTATTCTACATTCTATCTTCTATTTTTCACTAATCCTATCTTCTGCCTCCGTTATTCTACTAATTGTTGCCTCCAGAGTGTTTCTGATCTCATTTATTGCATTATTCATTATATTTTGACTCTTTTTTATTTCTTCTAGGTCCTTGTTAAACCTTTCTTGCATCTTCTCAATCCTTGTCTCTAGCCTATTTATCTGTGATTCCATTTTGATTTCAAGATTTTGGATCATTTTCACTATCAATATTCGGAATTCCTTCTCCGGTAGATTCCCTACTTCTTCCACTTTTGTTTGGTTTGGTGGGCAACTCTCCTGTTCCTTTACCTGCTGTGTATTCCTCTGTCTCTTCATCTTGGTTATATTGCTGCGTTTGGGGTGGCCTTTTTATATTCTGGAATTTGTGGAGTTCTCTTTATTATGGAGCTTCCTCACTTTGGGTGGGTTCTATCAGTGGCTTGTCAAGGTTTCCTGGTTAGGAGGCTTGTGTTGGAGTTTTGGTGGGTGGAGCTGGGTTTCTTCTCTCTGGAGTGCAATGGAGTGACCCGTAATGGGTTACGAGACATCAAAGGTTTTTGGGATAATTTTGAGCTGCCTGTATATTGAAGCTCAGGGGAGTGTTCCTGTGTTGCTGGAGAATTTGCGTGGTATGTCTTGTTTTGGAATTTGTTGGCCCTTAGGTGGAACTTGGTTTCGGTGTAGGTATGAAGGCATTAGATGGGCTCCTATTGCTTAATGTTCCCTGAATTCAAGAGTTCTCTAATGTTTTCAGGCTTTGGATTTAAGCCTCCTGCTTCTGGTTTTCAGTTTTATTTTTACAGTAGCCTCTAGACTTCTCCATCTATACAGCACGATGATAAAACATCTAGGTTAAAGATGAAAAGTTTCTCCACATTGAGGGACACTCAGAGGGGTTCACTGAGTTATAAGGAGAAGAGAAGATGGAGGGGGGTAGTTAGAGGTAACTGGAATGAGATGCGGTGAGATCAAAAGAGAAGAGAGCAAGCTAGCAGTAGTCACTTCCTTATGTGCGCTCTATAGTCTGGACCGCTCAGAGGTATTTACAGAGTTATATTAGACAAGAGGAGAGGAAGTAGACAGAGGTGACCAGGAGATCAGAGAGAGGAATGAGTAGGAGAGAGACAAATCCTGCCAGTAACCTGTTCCTTAGGTGTTCTCCACGTCTGGAAACACACAGAGATTCACAGAGTTGGATAGAGGAGAGATGGGGGAGAAAAGAGACAGAGGCCACCTGGTGGAGAAAAAGGAGAGTCCAGAGGAGGAGAGAGTGGTCAAGCCAGTAATCTCGCTCTCAGGTAAACTGGGATAGTGAAGTTTGGGTTTTTAAATGCTACAAATTGACCACAAAAACCTAAGAGCAAAGATTAAAAATCTAGAGTAGAGGTTGGATTTTCAAAGATACAATATTAGAGAGAAGCCAGAAGGGAAAAGAA
>NW_017202966.1:0-6196 GCF_001704415.2 Capra hircus
GTGGCCTCAGGAAAGGCCAATCCCCATGCGAGTTGCTCAGGGGCCTCTCGGCGGATTCCTCTCCCGTCGATGCCGGGGCATAAGATCATTTGTGTGGGGTTGGTGTCAGGAACCTGAGGTTCCTCTCGCAGTGCTGACATGGATCTTGGGGTACTTCTGGAGTCTCCCCAGGGGACTCAGTCCTCGTCTCGAGTGGGGGCGTGCACGTGCTCTTTCCTCCCGAGCTGTAGCAGCAGTGTCACGCTTTCCCTTCGCGTGGATCAAGGCATCAGGTGCTTTCCTCGAGGCTTTCCCACGAGGCTTTCCCACGAGGCACAACTGTCCCACGTGCCACCGTGGTGTGAGTCGATCCACGGCTTGAAAGTCGAGGAAGTCAGGGAAAACAGGTTTCCCTGGAATGGACTGAGACATCTGGGGGACTCTGGCGAATGTGGCACGACCCTGGAGTTCCTCTCGCCTTTCTGTGGAGAGCGCCTCCTCTTGACTTGCGACGGGAAATGCCGGGAATTCTATCCCGAACACGCCGGGAAAGGATCCCTCCTCTCGAGCTAGGAGGCGGAAACGGGGCTCCTCTGGATGTGGGCGGGACTCTCGTGCTTCCTCTCGAGTGGAGACGGGGGTATGTCAGGGAACTTCTTGAGTTGCAGCAAGGGTATGAAGGACCCTTTGGAAGTTCCAGAGGTTAGATGTGATTAGCCTCAAGACCCTCAGCGGAAATGGGCCTCATCTCGCCTGGAGGGGAGAACCTCCTGGATTTTCTCGAGTTGCGGCAGGTGCTCTCGACTTACGACGGGAACCTCAGGGACAGGCTCTGGTGGCCTCGGACAGGCCAGTCGCCATGCGAGTTGCTCGGGAGCCTCTCGGGATTCCTCTCCCGTCGATGCCGGGGCCTAAGACCTCGTGTGGAGTCGGTGCCGGAACCTGAGGATTCCTCTCCAGTGCTGACATGGATCTTGGGGTACTTCTGGAGTCTCCCCAGGGGAGTCAGTCCTCGTCTCGAGTGGGGGGCATGCAAGTGCGCTTTCCTCAAGAGCTGTAGCAGCAGTGTCACGCTTCCCTTCGCGTGCATCAAGGGATATGTGGCTTTCCCTCGAGGCTATCCCAGGAGGCTTTCCCATGAGGCTTTCCCACAGGGCTGTCCCACGTGCCACCGTTGTGTGAGTCGATCCTCGGCTTGAAAATCGACGCAGTGCAGGGAAAACAGGTTTCCCTGTAATGGACTGAGATATCTGGGGGATTCTGGGAATGGTGGCACGACCCTGGAGTTCCTCTCGCCTTTCCTGTGGAGAGCGCCTCCTCTTGAGATTCGACGGGAAACACCGGAATTCTTTCCCGACCACGCAGGGAAAGGATCCCTCCTCTCGAGCTAGGAGGCAGAAACGGGGCTCCTCTGGATGTGCCCGGGACTCTCGTGCTTCCTTTCGAGTGGAGACGGGTATGTCGGGGAACTTCTTGAGTTTGCAGCAAGGGTGTGAAGGACCCTTTGGAAGTTCCAGATGTTAGATGTGTTTAGCCTCAAGACGCCTCAGCGGAAATGGCCTCATCTCGCCTGGAGGGAGAAACTCCTGGATTTTTTCGAGTTGCGGCAGCTGCTCTCGACGTACGACGGGGACCTCAGGGACCCGCTCTGGTGGCCTCAGGAAAGGCCAGTCCCCATGCGAGTTGCTCGCGGGCCTCTCGGGATTCCTCTCCCCTCAATGCAGGGCGTAAGACCTTGTGAGGAGTCGGTTCCGGAACCTGAGGATTCCTCTCCAGTGCCCACATGGATCTTGGGGTACTTCTGGAGTCTCCCCAGGGGAGTCAGTCCTCGTCTCGATTGGGGGCATGCACGAGCGCTTTTCCCCGAGCAGTAGCAGCAGTGTCACGCTTCCCTTCGCGTGGATCAAGGGATTGTGGCTTTCCCACGAGGCTTTCCCACAGGGCTGTCCACGTGCCACCGTGGTGTGAGTGGATCCTCGGCTTGAAAGTCGAGGCAGTGCAGGGAAAACAGGTTTCCCTGGAATGGACTGAGATATCTGGGGGGACTCTGGGAATGGTGGCACGACCCTGGAGTTCCTCTCGCCTTTCCTTGGAGAGCGCCTCCTATTGAGATGCGACGGGAACGCGGGGAATTCTTTCCCAACCACGCAGGGAAAGGATCCCTCCTCTGGAGCTAGGAGGCGAAAACGGGTCTCCTCTGGATGTGGGCAGGACTCTCGTGCTTCCTCGAGTGGAGACGGGAATGTCGGGAACTTCATGAGTTGCAGCAAGGGTGTGAAGGACCCTTTGGAAGTTCCAGATGTTAGATGTGATTAGCCTCCAGATGCCTCAGCGCGAAATGGGCCTCATCTTGCCTCTAGGGTAGAACCTCCTGCATTTTCTCGAGTTGCGGCAGGTGCTCTCGACTTACGACAGGGACCTCAGGGGACCCGCTCTGGTGGCCTCAAGAAAGGCCAGTCCCCATGCGAGTTGCTCGGGGGCCTCTCGGGATTCCTCTCCCGTCGATGCCGGAGCCTAAGACCTTGCTTGGAGTCGGTGCCGGAACGTGAGGATTCCTCTCCAGTGCTGACATGGATCTTGGGCTACTTCTGGAGTCTCCCCAGGGGAGCAGTCCTCGTCTCGAGGGGCATGCACGTGCGCATTACTCCCGAGCTGTAGCAGCAGTGTCACGCTTCCCTTCGCGTGGATCAAGGGATCTGCGGCTTTCCCTCGAGGCTTTCCCACGAGGCTTTCCCACAGGGCTGTCCCACGTGCCACCGTGATGTGAGTCGATCCGGCTTGAAAGTCGAGGCAGTGCAGGGAAAACAGGTTTCCCTGGAATGGACTGAGACATCTGGGGGACTCTGGGAATGGTAGCATGACCCTGGAGTTACTCTCGCCTTTCCTGTGGAGAGCGCCTCCTCTTGAGATGCGACGGGAACGCCGGGAATTCTTTCCCGACCACGCAGCGGAAAGGATCCCTCCTCTGCGAGCTAGGAGGCGGAAACGGGGCTCACTCTGGATGTTGGCGGAACCCTCGTGCTTCCTCTCGAGTGGAGACGGGTATGTCGGGGAACTTCTTGAGTTGCAGCAAGGGTGTGAAGGACCCTTTGGAAGTTCCAGATGCTTAGATGTGATTAGCCTCGAGACCGCTCAGCGGAAAATCGGGCCTCATCTCGCCTGGAGGGAGAACCTCCTGGATTTTCTCGAGTTGCGGCAGGTGCTCTCGACTTACGACAGGGGACCTCAGGGACCCGCTCTGGTGGCCTCAGGAAAGGCCAGTCCCCATGCGGAGTTGCTCGGGGGCCTCTCGGGATTCCTCTCCCTCGATGCCGGGGCTAAGACCTTGTGTGGAGTCCGGTGTCGGAACCTGAGGATTCCTCTCCAGTGCTGACATGGATCTTGGGGTACTTCTGGAGTCTCCCCAGGGGAGTCAGTCCTCGTCTCGAGTGGGGGCATGCACGTGCTGCTTCCTCCCGAGCTGTAGCAGCAGTGTCACGCTTCCCTTCTCGTGGAATCAAGGGATCAGGGGTTTACCTCGAGGCTTTCCCATGAGGCTTTACCACGAGGCTTTCCCACAGGGCTGTCCAAGTGCCACCGTTGTATGAGTCGATCCTCGGCTTGAAAGTCGAGGCAGTGCAGGGAAAACTGTTTCCCTGGTAATGGACTGAGCATCTGGGGACTCTGGGAATGGTGGCACGACCCTGGAGTTCCTCTCGCCTTTCCTGTGGAGAGCGCCTCCTCTTGAGATGCGACGGGAAACGCCAGGAATACTTACCCGACCACGGAGGGAAAGGATCCCTCCTCTGGAACTATGAGGCGGAAACGGGGCTCCTCTGGATGTGGGCGGGACTCTCGTGCTTCCTCCGAGGGGAAACGGGTATGTCGAGGAACTTCTTGAGTTGCCAGCAAGGGTGTGAAAGACGCTTTGGAAGTTCCAGAGGTTAGGTGTGATTAGTCTCGAGACGCCTCAGCACAAATGGGGCCTCATGTTGCCTGAAGGGGGAGAACCTCCTGAAATTTCTCGAGTTGCGGCAGGTGCTGTGGACTTAAGACGGGGTCCTCAGGGACTCGCTCTGGTGGCCTCAGGAAAGGCCAGTCCCCATGCGAGTTGCTCGGGGGCCTCTCGGGATTCCTCTCCCGTCGATGCCGGCGCCTTATACCTTGTGTGGAGTCGGTGCCGGAACCTGAGAATACCTCTCCAGTGCTTACATGGACCTTGGGGTACTTCTGGAGTCTCCCAGGTGAGTCAGTCCTCGTCTCTAGTGGATGCATGCACGTGCCATTTCCTCCAGAGCTGTAGCAGCAGTGTCACGCTTCCCTTCGCGTGGATCCAGGAATCTGTGGCTTTCCGTGGAGGCTTTCTCACGAGGCTTTGCCACGAGGCTTTCCCACGAGGCTTTACCCACTAGGGCTGCTCACGTGCCACCGTGTTGTGAGTCGATCCTTGGCTTGAAAGTCGAGCAGTGCTAGGGAAACAGGTTTCCCTGGTTATGGACTGAGCATCTGGGGGACTCTGGGAATGGTGGCACGACCTGGAGTTCCTCTCGCCTTTCCTGTGGAGAGCGCCTTCCTCTTGAGATGCGACGGGAACACCGGGAATTCTTTCCCGACCACGCAGGGAAAGGATCCCTCCTCTCGAGCTAGAAGGCGGAAACGGGGCCTCTCTGGATGTGGGCCGGGAACTCCTCGTGCTTCCTCTCGAGTGGAGACGGGTATGTCGGGGAACTTCTTGAGTTGCAGCAAGGGTGTGAAGACCCTTTGGAAGTTCCAGATGGTTAGGTGTGATTTAGCCTCGAGACGCCTCAGCGGAAATGGGCCTCATCTCGCCTGGAGGGGAGAACCTCCTGGATTTTCTCGAGTTGCGGCAGCTGCTCTCGACTTACGACGGGGACCTCAGGGACCCGCTCTGGTGGCCTCAGGATAAGGCCAGTCCCCATGCGAGTTGCTCGCGGGCCTCTCGGGATTCCTCTCCCTCAATGCCGGGGCGTAAGAGCTTGTGAGGAGTCTGTTCCGGAACCTGAGGATTCCTCTCCAGTGCCCACATGGATCTTGGGGTACTTCTGGAGTCTCCCCAGGGAGTTCAGTCCTCGTCTCGATTGGGGGCATGCACGATGCGCTTTCCTCCCGAGCGTAGCAGCAGTGTCTCGCTTCCCTTTGCGTGGATCAAGGGATCTGGTGGCTTTCCCCCACGAGGCTTTCCCACAGGGCTGTCCCACGTGCCACCGTGGTGTGAGGATCCTCGGCTTGAAAGTCGAGGCAGTGCAGGGAAAACAGGTTTCCCTGGAATGGACTGAGATATCTGGGGGGACTCTGGGAATGGTGGCACGACCCTGGAGTTCCTCTCGCCTTTCCTGTGGAGAGCGCCTCCTATTGAGATGCGACGGGAACGCGGGAATTCTTTCCCAACCACGCAGGAAAGGATCCCTCCTCTCGAGCTAGGAGGCGGAAACGGGTCTCCTCTGGATGTGGGCAGGACTCTCGTGCTTCCCTCGAGTGGAGACGGGGAATGTCGGGGAACTTCATGAGTTGCAGCAAGGGTGTGAAGGACCCTTTGGAAGTTCCAGATGTTAGATGTGATTAGCCTCCAGATGCCTCAGCGGAAATGGGCCTCATCTTGCCTCTACGGTAGAACCTCCTGCATTTTCTCGAGTTGCGGCAGGTGCTCTCGACTTACGACAGGGACCTCAGGGACCCGCTCTGGTGGCCTCAAGAAAGGCCAGTCCCCATGCGAGTTGCTCGGGGGCCTCTCGGGATTCCTCTCCGTCGATGCCGGAGCCTAAGACCTTTTGGAGTCGGTGCGCCGAACGTGAGGATTCCTCTCCAGTGCTGACATGGATCTTGGGCTACTTCTGGAGTCTCCCCAGGGGAGGCAGTCCTCGTCTCGAGTGGGGGCATGCACGTGCGCATTACTCCCGAGCTGTAGCAGCAGTGTCACGCTTCCCTTCGCGTGGATCAAGGGATCTGCGGCTTTCCCTCGAGGCTTTCCACGAGGCTTTCCCACAGGGCTGTCCCACGTGCCACCGTGATGTGAGTCGATCCTCGGCTTGAAAGTCGAGGCAGTGCAGGAAAACAGGTTTCCCTGGAATGGACTGAGACATCTGGGGGACTCTGGAATGGTAGCATGACCCTGGAGTTACTCTCGCCTTTCCTGTGGAGAGCGCTCCTCTTGAGATTGCGACGGGAACGCCGGGAATTCTTTCCCGACCACGCAGCGAAAGGATCCCACCTCTGGAGC
>NW_017202967.1:0-6195 GCF_001704415.2 Capra hircus
ATTCTGAAAATCTTTCCTTCCAAAGGGTCCTTCACACCCTTGCTGCAACTCAAGAAGTTCCCCGACATACCCGTCTCCACTCGAGAGGAAGCACGAGAGTCCGCCCACATCCAGAGGAGCCCGTTTCTGCCTCCTAGCTCGAGAGGAGGGATCCTTTCCCTGCTGGTCGGGAAAGAATTCCGGTTCCCGTCGAATCTCAAGAGGAGGCGCTCTCCACAGGAAAGGCGAGAGGAACTCCAGGGTCGTGCCACCATTCCAGAGTCCCCCAGATGCTCAGTCCATAACAGGGAAACCAGTTTCCCAGCACTGCCTCGACTTTCAAGCCAAGGACGACTCACAACACGGTGGCACGTGAGACAGCCCAGTGGGTAAACGTCGTGGAAAGCCTCGTGGCAAAGCCTCGTGAGAAAGCCTCCACGGAAAGCCACAGATTCCTGGATCCACGCGAAGGGAAGGGTGACACTGATGCTACAGCTCTGGAGGAAATTGCACGTGCATGCATCCACTAGAGACGAGGACTGACTCACCTGGGAGACTCCAGAAGTACCCCAAGGTCCATGTAAGCACTGGAGAGGTTTTCTCAGGTTCCGGCACCGACTCCACACAAGGTATAAGGCGCCGGCATCGACGGGAGAGGAATCCCGAGAGGCCCCCGAGCAACTCGCATGGTGACTGGCCTTTCCTGAGGCCACCAGAGCGGGTCCCTGAGGACCCCGTCTTAAGTCCACAGCACCTGCCGCAACTCGAGAAAATTCAGGAGGTTCTCCCCTTCAGGCGACATGAGGCCCATTTGTGCTGAGGCGTCTCGAGACTAATCACACCTAACCTCTGGAACTTCCAAAGCGTCTTTCACACCCTTGCTGCAACTCAAGAAGTTCCTCGACATACCCGTTTCCCCTCGAGAGGAAGCACGAGAGTCCCGCCACATCCAGAGGAGCCCCGTTTCCCGCCTCATAGTTCCAGAGGAGGGATCCTTTCCATACGTGGTCGGGTAAGTATTCCTGGCGTTCCCGTCGCATCTCAAGAGGAGGCGCTCTCCACAGGAAAGGCGAGAGGAACTCCAGGGTCGTGCCACCATTCCCAGAGTCCCCCAGATGCTCAGTCCAAGCCAGGGAAACCAGTTTTCCCTGCACTGCCTCGACTTTCAAGCCGAGGATCGACTCATACAACGGTGGCCACGTGAGACAGCCCTGTGGGAAAGCCTCGTGGGAAAGCCTCATGGGAAAGCCTCGCAGGTAAACCCCTGAACCCTTGATCCACAAGAAGGGAAGCGTGACACTCCTGCTACAGCTCGGCGAGCCGCACGTGCATGCCCCCCCCACTTCGAGACGAGGACTGACTCCCCTGGGAGACTCCAGAAGTACCCCAAGATCCATGTCAGCACTGGAGAGGAATCCTCAGGTTCCAGCACCGACTCCACACAAGATCTTAGGCCCCGGCATCGAGGGAAGAGGAATCCCGAGAGGCCCCCGAGCAACTCCCATGGGGACTGGCCTTTCATGAGGCCACCAGCGCGGGTCCATCAGGTCCCCTTCGTAAGTCGAGAGCACCTGCCGCAACTTGAGAAAATTCAGGAGGTTCTCCCCTCCAGGTGAGATGAGGCCCATTTCCGCTGAGGCGTCTCGAGGCTAATCACACCTAAGCTCTGGAACTTCCAAAGGGTCCTTCACACCCTTGCTGCAACTCAAGAAGTTCCCCAACATACCCGTCTCCACTCGAGAGGAAGCACGAGAGTCCCGCCCACATCCAGAGGAGCCCCGTTTCCGCCTCCTAGCTCCAGAGGTGGGATCCTTTCGCTGCGTGGTCGGGAAAGAATTCCCGGCGTTCCCCGCATCTCAAGAGGAGGCGCTCTCCACAGGAAAGGCGAGAGTAACTCCAGGGTCATGCTACCATTCCCAGAGTCCCCCAGATGTCTCAGTCCATTCCAGGGAAACCTGTTTTCCCTGCACTGCCTCGACTTTCAAGCCGAGGATCGACTCACATCACGGTGGCACGTGGGACAGCCCTGTGGGAAAGCCTCGTGGGAAAGCCTCGAGGGAAAGCCGCAGATCCTTGATCCACGCGAAGGGAAGCGTGACACTGCTGCTACAGCTCGGGAGTAATGCGCACGTGCATGCCCCACTCGAGACGAGGACTGCCTCCCCTGGGGAGACTCCAGAAGTAGCCCAAGATCCATGTCAGCACTGGAGAGGAATCCTCACGTTCCGGCACCGACTCCAAGCAAGGTCTTAGGCTCCGGCATCGACGGGAGAGGAATCCCGAGAGGCCCCGAGCAACTCGCATGGGGACTGGCCTTTCTTGAGGCCACCAGAGCGGGTCCCTGAGGTCCCTGTCGTAAGTCGAGAGCACCTGCCGCAACTCGAGAAAATGCAGGAGGTTCTACCCTAGAGGCAAGATGAGGCCCATTTCCGCTGAGGCATCTGGAGGCTAATCACATCTAACATCTGGAACTTCCAAAGGTCCTTCACACCCTTGCTGCAACTCATGAAGTTCCTCGACATTCCCGTCTCCACTCGAGGAAGCACGAGAGTCCTGCCCACATCCAGAGGAGACCCGTTTCGCCTCCTAGCTCCAGAGGAGGGATCCTTTCCCTGCGTGTGGGAAAGAATTCCCCGCGTTCCCGTCGCATCTCAATAGGAGGCGCTCTCCACAGGAAAGGCGAGAGGAACTCCAGGGTCGTGCCACCATTCCCAGAGTCCCCCAGATATCTCAGTCCATTCCAGGGAAACCTGTTTTCCCTGCACTGCCTCGACTTTCAAGCCGAGGATCCACTCACACCACGGTGGCACGGGACAGCCCTGTGGGAAAGCCTCGTGGAAAGCCACAGATCCCTTGATCCACGCGAAGGGAAGCGTGACACTGCTGCTACTGCTCGGGAGGAAAGCGCTCGTGCATGCCCCCAATCGAGACGAGGACTGACTCCCCTGGGAGACTCCAGAAGTACCCCAAGATCCATGTGGGCACTGGAGAGGAATCCTCAGGTTCCGGAACCGACTCCTCACAAGGTCTTACGCCCCGGCATTGAGGGGAGAGGAATCCCGAGAGGCCCGCGAGCAACTCGCATGGGACTGGCCTTTCCTGAGGCCACCAGAGCGGGTCCCTGAGGTCCCCGTCGTAAGTCGAGAGCAGCTGCCGCAACTCGAAAAAATCCAGGAGGTTCTCCCCTCCAGGCGAGATGAGGCCCATTTCCGCTGAGGCGTCTTGAGGCTAAACACATCTAACATCTGGAACTTCCAAAGGTCCTTCACACCCTTGCTGCAACTCAAGAAGTTCCCCGACATACCCGTCTCCACTCGAGAGGAAGCACGAGAGTCCCGGGCACATCCAGAGGAGCCCCGTTTCTGCCTCCTAGCTCGAGAGGAGGGATCCTTTCCCTGCGTGGTCGGGAAAGAATTCCCGTGTTCCCGTCGAATCTCAAGAGGAGGCGCTCTCCACAGGAAAGGCGAGAGGAACTCCAGGGTCGAGGCACCATTCCAGAATCCCCCAGATGTCTCAGTCCATTCCAGGGAAACCTGTTTTCCCTGCACTGTTTCGACTTTCAAGCCGAGGATCGACTCACAACACGGTGGCACGTGGGACAGTCCTTTGGGAAAGTCCTGGGAAATCCCTCATGGAAAGCCTCGAAAGCCACAGATCCCTTGATCCATGCGAAGGAAAGCGTGACACTGCTGCTACAGCTCGGGAGGAAAGCGCACTTGGATGCCCCCACTCGAGACGAGGACTGAGTCCCCTGGGAGACTCCAGAAGTACCCCAAGATCCATGTCAGCACTGGAGAGGAATCCTCAGGTTTCGACACCGACTCCACACATGGTCTTAAGCCCCAGCATCGACGGGAGAGGATCCCGAGAGGCCCCGAGCAACTCGCATGGGGATTGGCCTTTCCTGAGGCCACCAGAGCAGGTCCCTGAGGTCCCCGTCGTAAGTCGAGAGCACCTGCCGCAACTCGAGAAAATCCAGGAGGTTCTCCCCTCCAGGCGAGATGAGGCCCATTTCCGCTGAGGCGTCTCGAGCTAATCACACCTAACTTCTGGAACTTCCAACGGGTCCTTCACACCCTTGCTGCAACTGTAAAAGTTCCCCGACATACCCGTCTCCACTCGAGAGAAGCACGAGAGTCCCGCCCACATCCAGAGGAGCCCCGTTTCCGCCTCCTTGCTCGAGAGACGGGTTCCTTTCCCTGCGTTTTCGGGAAAGAATTCCCGGCGTTCCTGTCGCATCTTAAGAGGAGGCACTCTCCACAGGAAAGGTGAGAGGAACTCCAGGGTCGTGCCACCATTCCAGAGTCCTCCAGATGTCTCAGTCCATTCCAGGGAAACCCTGTTTTCCCTGCACTGTTTCGACTTTCAAGCCGAGGATCGACTCACACCACGGTGGCACGGGGGACAGCCCTGTGGGAAAGCCTCGAGGGAAAGCCACAGATCCCTTTATCCACGCGAAGGGAAGCGCGACACTGCTGCTACAGCTTGGGAGGAAAGCGCACGTGCATGCCCCTCTCTCGAGACGAGGACTGACTCCCTTGGGACTCCAGAAGTACCCCAAGATCCATGTCAGCACTGGAGAGGAATGCTCAGGTTACGGCACCGATTCCACACAAGATCTAGGCCCCCGGCATCGATGGAGAGGAATCCCGAGAGGCCCCCGAGCAACTCGCATGGGGACTGGACTTTCCTGAGGCCACCAGAGCGGGTCCCTGAGGTCCCCGTCGTAAGTCGAGAGCACCTGCCGCAACTCGAGAAAATCCAGGAGGTTCTCCCCTCCAGGCGAAATGAGGCCCATTTCCGCTGAGGCGTCTCGAGGCTAATCACATCTAACATCTGGAACTTCCAAAGGGTCCTTCACACCCTTGCTGCAACTCAAGAAGTTCTCTGACATACCCGTCTCAACTCGAGAGGAAGCACGAGAGTCCCGCCCACATCCAGAGGAGCCCCGTTTCCGCCTCCTAGCTCGAGAGGAGGGATCCTTTTCCTGCGTGGTGGGGAAAGAATTCCCCGCGTTCCCGTCGCATCTCAAGTGGAGGCGCTTGCCAGGGTCCAGCCCCCCGGTGGATCCAGGGAATTCGAAGGCTGGACGGGGTTGGCGTGGAAAGACTTGTTTGTTTATTAATGTAAGATTAGGTTAAGAAACTATAGTGTAATAAGAAGATTAAGTGGAGGAAGAGGGCTGAATAGCTTGGTTTTCACGGAAGGCCATTAAAATTCCAGACAAGAATTTGCACCATCTACGTTGGGCCACCGGCGCCCGCTTGAATATCTAAGGGTGCCTCGCCTTAAGCTCCCTTTCCTGCGGGTCTTAACAGCCGGGGCAAGTAAGTAGACCTGGCGAGCCTCCGCGCCCCAGATGGAGATTCAGCCTGAAGTTAAAGTAAAGAGCAGAGAGAGGGAAGGGAGAGAAAAGAGAGAGAGAGAGACATGGGGGGATCCAGAGTCCCAAGAAACTAGGCCGAGAGACTAGTTCGAGAAACTGGTCCAATCCTTTATTGTTCAGAAGGCCTTTTATACTTTTGATAAAACATGGAGATCAATGGGTAACACAGAATTATGTAGCGTTCGCAGCGCAGACTCTTTCTATACATCATTTTGTATACAAAAGGTCTCTGGTGATTTACATTATCTTCTGCCAAGAGGCTTGTTAACACTTTTTAGCTCTCTTCCTTAATGAATGTTAATTTTGTTTCCCCTGAAGTGTTTTTTTAATCTGCATCTCCTTAAAGCATTAAAGTTACATCTCTATAGAACAAAGGTGCAGTGCGATAGAACAAAGGTGCAGTGGGATATAAAAAAAAAGGTACTTAACTCGAGATCTAATGTTGCTAATACTAGGTCTACTACTTGTTTTTCTATATACCAACTATATCTAAAATAAAGGATATGAAAATTTGGCAGGCAAACATTGACTCAACAAATGAAACTTATAATCAGTCCTATTCTAAAGATTTTGACTCCTCGAAGCCCCTACATTCCTAGGATGTTTTAAGCTTCCTCCTGTGCCTCCTGCGGTCAGGAGGCTCAAACAAACACACTTGCAGAGTCCTGCAGGCAGGCTAGAAAGCCATCGAGGGGTTTTTGGATTGAAACACTCTTTCAAATGCAGAAGACTAAAGCCTGAATGACTTTTCCGGAAAATGTCAGAAGAGTGGAAAAGCAGAGCACAAAAGCCGGCAGATTTTTGTTGGGGTACATGCTTAGGAATTTCCA
>NW_017202968.1:0-6195 GCF_001704415.2 Capra hircus
CTTCTGTATTTTACCGAGTTTCGGCAGGGTGCTCTCGACTTACGACGGGACTTCAGGACCCGGTCTGTTGGCCTCAGGAAAGGCCAGTCCCCATGCGAGTTGCTTGGGGGGCCTCTCAGGATTCCTCTCCCGTCGATGCAGGGCCTAAGATCTTGTGTGGAGTCGGTGCCGGAACCTGAGGATTCCTCTCCAGTGCTGACAGGATCTTGGGTACTTCTGGAGTCTCCCCAGGAAAATCATTCTGCATCTCGAGTGGGGCATGCACATGCGATTTCCTCCGAGCTGTAGCAGCAGTGTCACGCTTCTCTTCGCGTGGATCAAGGATCTGTGGCTTTCCCTCGAGGGTTTCCCACAGGGCTGTCCACGTGCCACCGTGGTGTGAGTCGATCCTCAGCTTGAAAGTCGAGACAGTGCAGGGAAAACAGGTTTCCCTGGAATGGACTGAGACATCTGGGGGACTCTGGGAATGGTGGCACGACCCTGGAGTTCCTCTCGCCTTTCCTGTGGAGAGCGCCTCCTCTTGAGATGCGACCGGAACGCCAGGAATTCTTTCTCGACCACGCAGGAAAGGATCCCGCCTCTCGAGCTCGGGCGGAAACGGGGCTCCTCTGGATGTTGGCGGGGTTCTCGTGCTTCCCTTGAGTGGAGACGGGTATGTCGGGGAACTTCTTGAGTTGCAGCAAGGGTGTGAAGGACCCTTTGGAAGTTCGAGACGTTCGATGTGATAAGCCTCGAGACGTCTCAGCGGAAATGGGCCTCATCTCGCCTGGAGGGAGAAACCTCCTGGACTTTGTCGAGTTGCCGCAGTTGCTCTTTACTTACGACGGGGACCTCAGGGACCCGCTCTGGTGGCCTCAGGAAAGGCCAGTCCCCATGCGAGTTGCTCGGGGGCCTCTCGGGATTTCCTCTCCCGTCGATGCCCGGGGCCTAAGATCTTGTGTGGAGTCGGTGCCGGAACCTGAGCATTCCTCTCCAGTGCTGACATGGATCTTGGAGTATTTCTGGAGTCTTCCCAGGGGAGTCAGTCCTCGTCTCGAGTGGGGTCATGCACCTGCCCTTTCCTCCCGAGCTGTAGCACAGTGTCCCGCTTCCTTCGCGTGGATCAAGGATCTGTGGCTTTCCCTCGAGGCGAGGCTTTCCCACAGGGCTGTCCCACGTGCCACCATGGTGTGAGTCGATCCTCGCTTGAAAGTCGAGGCAGTGCAGGGAAAACAGGTTTCCCTGGAATGGACTGAGACATCTGGGGACTCTGGGAATGGTGGCACGACCCTGGAGAGTTCCTCTCGCCTTTCCTGTGGAGAGTGCCTCCTCTTGAGATGCGACGGAAACGCGCGGAATTCTTTCCCGACCACGCAGGGAAAGGATCCCTCCTCTCGAGCTAGGACGCGCAAACGGGGCTCCTCTGGATGTGGGCGGGACTCTCGTGCTTCTCTCGAGTGGAGACGGGTATGTCGGGCAACTTCTTGAGTTGCAGCAAGGTTGTGAAGGACCCTTTGGAAGTTCCAGAGGTTAGGTCTGATTACCCTGAGACGCCTCAGCACAAATGCGCCTCATCTCGCCTGGGAGGGGAGAACCTCCTGGATTTTCTCGAGTTGCGGCAGGTGCTCTCGACTTACGACGGGGGACCTCAGGTCCCGCTCTGGTGGCCTCAGGAAAGGCCAGTCCCCATGCGAGTTGCTCGCGGCCTTCTCGGATTCCACTCCCGTCGATGCTGGGGTCCTAAGACCTTGTGTGGAGTCAGTGCCGGAACCTGAGGATTCCTCTCCAGTGCCGACATGGATCTTGGGGTACTTCTGGAGTCTCCCAGGGAAATCAGTCCTCGTCTCGAGTTGCACGGGCGCTTTCCTCCCGAGCTGTAGCACAGTGTCACGCTTCCCTTCGCGTGGATCAAGGGATCTGTGACTTCGCTCGAGGCTTTCCCATGAGGCTTTCGCACGAGGCTTTCCCACAGGGCTGTCCCAAGTGCCACCGTGGTGTGAGTCGATCCTCGGCTTGAAAGTCGAGGCAGTGCAGGGAAAACAGGTTTCCCTGGAATAGACTGAGACATCTGGGGGACTGTGGGAATGGTGGCACGACCCTGGAGTTACTCTCGCCTTTCCTGTGGAGAGAGCCTCCTCTTGAGATGCGACGGGAACGCCGGGAATTCTTTCCTGAACATGCAGGAAAAGTTCCCTCCTCTCGAGCTATGAGATAGAAACGGGGCTCCTCTGGATGTGGGCGGGACTCTCGTGCTTCCTCTCGAGTGGAGCCGGGTATGTCGGGGAACTTCTTAAGTTGCAGCAAAAGTGTGAAGGACCCTTTGGGAGTTCCAGAGGTTAGGTGTGATTAGCCTCGAGACGCCTCAGCGGAAATGGCCTCATCTCATCCGCCTGGCTGAACCTCCTTATTTTCTCGAGTTGGCACAGGTGCTCTCGACTTACGACGGGGACTTCAGGACCCGCTCTGTGGCCTCAGGAAAGGACAGTCCCCATGCGAGTTGCTCGGGACCTCTCGGGATTCCTTCCTTCGATGCTGGGCCTAAGACCTTGTGTGGAGTCAGTGCCGAAACATGAGGATTCCTCTCCAGTGCTGACATTGATTTTGGGGCTACTTCTGGAGTCTCGCCAGGGGCGTCAGTCCTCGCCTCGAGTAGGGCATGCACGTGCACTTTCCTCCCGTGTTTTAGCAGAAGTGTTGCCCTTCCCTTCGCGTGGATCAAGGGATCTGTGGCTTTCCCTCGAGGCTTTCCCACGAGGTTTCCCACAGGGATGTCCCACGTGCCACCGTGGTGTGAGTCCATTCTCGGCTAGAAAGTCGAGGACAGTGCAGGGAAAACAGGTTTCCCTGGAATGGACTGAGACATCTGCGGGACTCTGG
This sequence comes from Capra hircus, assembly GCF_001704415.2. Lineage (NCBI taxonomy): Eukaryota > Metazoa > Chordata > Mammalia > Artiodactyla > Bovidae > Capra > Capra hircus. The sequence continues at coordinate 2,857 of NW_017202968.1, forward strand.
AATGGTGGCACGACCCTGGAGTTCCTCTCGCCATTCCTGTAGAGAGCGCCTCCTCGTGAGATGTGACGGGAACGCCGCGAATTCTTTCCCGACCACGCAGGGAAAGGATCCCTCCTCTCGAGCTATGAGGCGGAAACGGGTCTCTGCTGGATGTGGCGGGAATCTCGTGCTTACTCTCGAGTGGAGACGGGTATGTCGGGAACTTCCTGAGTTGCGCAAGGGTGTGAAGGGACCCTTTGAAGTTCAGAGGTTAGGTAATTAGCCTCGAGACGCCTCAGTGGAAAGGCCTCATCTCGCCTGGAGGGAGAACCCCTGGATTTTCTCGAGTTGCGGCAGGTGCTCTCGACTTACGACGGGGACCTCAGGGACCCGTTCTGCTGGCCTCAGGAAAGGCCAGTCCCCATGTGAGTAGCTCAGGGCCTCTCGGGATTCCTCTCCCCTTGATGTCGGAGACTAAGTCTTGTGTGGAGTCGGTGCTGTAACCTGAGGATTCCTCTCCAGTGCTGACATAGATCTTGGGTACTTCTGGAGTCTCCCAGGGCAGTCAGTCCTCTACTCGAGTGGGCATGCACGTGCGCTTCCTCCCGAGCTGTAGCAGCAGTGTCACGCTTCCTTCGCGTGGATCAACGGATCTGTGGCTTTCCCTCGACGCTTTCCCAAGAGGCTTTTCCACGAGGCTTTCCACAGGGCTGTCCACGTGCCACCGTGGTGTGAGTCGATCCTCGGCTTGAAAGTCGACGCAATGCAGGGAAAACAGGTTTCTCTGGAATGGACTGAGACATCTGGGACTCTGGGGAATGGTGGCAAGACCCTGGAGTTCCTCTCGCCTATCAGTGGAGAGCGCCTCCTCTTGAGATGCGACGGAACGCCGGGAATTCTTTCCCGACCACGCAGGGAAAGGATCCCCCGCTCGAGAGGTATGAGGCGGAAACGGGGCTGCTCTGGATTTGGGCGGGACTCTCGTGCTTCCTCTCGAGTGGAGACGGGTATGTCGGGGAACTTCTTGAGTTGCAGCAAGGGTGTGAAGGACCCTTCGGAAGTTCGAGAGTTAGGTGTGATTAGCCTCGAGACGCCTCAGCAGAAATGGGCCTCATCTCGCCTGGAGGGAGAACCTCCTGGATTTTCTCGAGTTGCGGCAGTGCTCTCGACTTACGACTGGGACCTCAGGGACCCGCTCGGTGGCCTCAGGAAAGGCCAGTCCCCATGCAGTTGCTCGGGGCCTCTCGGGATTCCTCTCCCGTCGATGCCGGGCCCTGGGACCTTGTGTGGAGTCTGTGTCGGATCCTGAGGATTCCTCTCCAGTGCTGACATGGATCTTGGGTACTTCTGGAGTCTCCCAGGGAGTCATTCCTCGTCGCGAGTAGATATGCACGTGGGTTTTCCACCCGAGCTGTAGCAGCAGTGTCAAGCTTCCCTTCGCGTGGATCATGGGATCTGTGGCTTTCCCTCGAGGCTTTCTCAGGAGACTTTCCACGAGGCTTTCCCACAGGGCTGTCCCACATGCCACCGTGGTGTGAGTCGATCCTCAGCTTGAAAGTCGAGGCAGTGTAGGGAAAAATGGTTTCTGTGGAATGGAATGAGACATCTGGGGAGTGTGGGAACGGTGGCACGAACCTGGAGTTCCTCTCCCGTTTCAAGTGGAGAGCGCCTCCTCTTGAGATGCGACGGAAACGCCGGGAATACTTTCCAGACCACGCAAGGAAAGGATCCCTCCTCTAGAGCTATGAGGCGGAAACGGGCTCCTCTGTATGTGGGCGGGACTCTCGTCCTTCTTCTCGAGTGGAGTCGGGTATGACGGGGAACTTCTTGAGTTGCAGCAAGGGTGTGAAGGACCCGTGGGAAATTCCAGCGTTTAATTGTGATTAGCCTTGAGGAGCCTCATCGGAAAAGGCCTCATCTCGCCTGGAGGGGAGAACCTAATGGATTTTCTCGAGTTGCGGCAGGTGCTCTCGACTTACGACTGGGACCTCAGGGACCCGCTCTGGTGGCCTCAGGAAAGGCCAGTCCCCATGCGAGTTGCTCGGGGCCTCTCGGGATTCCTCTCCCGTCGATGCCGGGCCTAAGACCTTGTGTGGAATCAGTGCCGGAACCTGAGGATTCCTCTCCAGTGCTGACATGGATCTTGGGGTACTTCTGGAGTCTCCCCAGGGAGTCAGTCCTCCTCTCGAGTGGGGGCATGCACGTGCGCTTTCCTCTCGAGTTGTAGCAGCACTGTCGCGCTTCCATTCGCGTGGATCAAGGGATCTGTGGCTTTCCCTCGAGGCTTTCCCACGAGGCTTTCCCACAGGGCTGTCCAACGTGCCACCCCGTGTGAGTCGATCTTCAGATTGAAAGTCGACGCAGTGCTGGGAAAACAGGTTTCCCTGGAACGGACGGAGACATCTGGGGGACTCTGGGAATGGTGGCACGACCCTGGAGTTCCTATCGCCTTTCCTGTTGAGAGAGCCTCCTCTTGAGATGCGACGGAAATGCCGGGAATTCTTTCCCGACCACGCAGGGAAAGGATCCCTCCCTCGAGCTAGGAGGAGGAAACAGGGCTCCTCTGGATGTGGGCGGGATTCTCGTGCTTCCTCTCGAGTGGAGACGGTATGTCGGGGAACTTCTTGAGTTGCGGCAAGGGTGTGAAGGACCCTTTGGAAGTTCCAGAGGTTAGGTGTAATTAGCCTCGAGACGCCTCAGTGGAAATGGGCCTCATCTCGCCTGAGGGGAGAACCTCCTGGATTTTCTAGAGTTGCGGCAGGTGCTCTCAACTTACGACGGGGACCTCAGGGACCCGCTCTGGTGGCCTCAGGAAAGGCCAGTCCCCATGCGAGTTGCTCGGGGGCCTCTCGGGATTCCTCTCCCGTCGATGCCAGGGCCTAAGATCTTGTGTGGAGTCGTGTGCCGGAACCTGAGGATTCCTCTCCAGTGCTGACATGGATCTTGGGGTACTTCTGGAGTCTCCCCAGGGCAGTCAGTCCTCTACTCGAGTGGGGGCATACACGTGCGCTTTCCTCCCGAGCTGTAGCAACAGTGTCACGCTTCCTTCGCGTGTATCAACTGATCTGTGGCTTTCCCTCGAGGCTTTCGCAAGAGGCTTTCCCACGAGGCTTTCCCACAGGGCTGTCCCACGTGCCACTGTGGTGTGAGTCGATCCTCGGCTTGAAAGTCGAGGCAGTGCAGGGAATACAGGTTTCCCTGGAATGGACTGAGACATCTGGGGGACTCTGGGAATGGGGCACGACCCTGGAGTTCCTCTCGCCATTCCTGTAGAGAGCGCCTCCTCTTGAGATGTGACGGGAATGCCCGAATTCTTTCCCGACCACGCAGGGAAAGGATCCCTCCTCTCGAGCTAGGAGG
>NW_017202969.1:0-6194 GCF_001704415.2 Capra hircus
GAAGAGGATCCTCGTAGCTCGAGGAAGAGGATCCTTTCCCTTCGTCGTCGGAAAGAGATTCCCAGCTTTCCCGTCGCTATCTCAAGAGGAGGCCTCATCGCAAAGCAGGAGGGACTGAGAGGAGCCGTTTGCCAGCCATTCCCATAGGAGGTCCTCGCAGATGTCTAAGCGGTCCATTCTCAGAAGAAACCTGTCTTTTCCCTGCCTGCCTCCCGCGTTCACGGACGAGGAATCGACTTCACACGCGACTCGGACAACGTGTGGACAGCCCTGTTGCGAAAGCCTTGTAGGGAAAGCCCTGTGAAAGCGACTGAATCCTTGATCAACACGTCGGCACGGTGGCGTGACACTGCTGCCTAAGCCGTTGGTAGGAAATGCAGTGCCATGCCCTCCACACGACCATGCAAGGTACCTGAACGCCCCCTGGTGAGACTCCCAGAAGTACTGGAAAGATTTCATGTAAGCACTGAGAGGCACTCCTCCAGGGTCTGGCCCCCCGCCCAATACAACAAGGACATCTTTAGGCACCCCAAGGCATCGAATGGGAGAAGGACCTCCTAAGAGCCCTGGATAACCTTCGCAGATGGGGACTGGGCTTTTCAGCCTGAGGCCAACCAGAGAGGGTCCACTGGAGGACTGTCGTAACATCCGAGAAGCACCTGCCCCGACGTGGGTCAAATCCAGGAGGTTCTCCCTAAAGGCGGAATGAGGCCCATTTCCTCTGAGGTGTCTGGAGGCTCATCACACCTAACCTCTGGAAATTAAAAAGGGTCCTTGCTGCAACTCAAAGAAGTTGCCGAATACCCGTCTCCACTCGAGAGGAAGCACGAGAGTCCCGCCTACATCCAGAGGAGCCCGGTGTCCGCCTCCAAGCTCGAGAGGAGGGATCCTTTCCCTGCGTGCTCGGGAAAGAATTCCGGCGTTCCCGTCGCATCTCAAGAGCAGGCGCTCTCCACAGGAAAGGCGAGAGGAACTCCAGGGTAGTGCCATCATTCCCAGAGTCCCCCAGATGTCTCAGTCAATTCCAGGGAAACCTGTTTTCCCGTGCACTGACTCGACTTTCAAGCCGAGGATCGACTCACACCACGGTGGCACGGGGGGAGCCCTGTGGAAAGCCTTGTGGGAAAGCCTCGTGGGAAAGCCTCGAGGAAAGCCCTGATCCCTTGATCCAAGCGAAGGGAAGCATGACACTGCTGCTACAGCTCGGAGGAAAGCGCACGTGCGTGCCCCCACTCGAGACGAGGACTGACTCCCCTGGGGAGACTCCAAAAGTACCCAAGATCCATGTCAGCACTGGAGAGGAATCCTCAGGTTTCGGCACCGACTCCACACAAGGTCTTAGGCCCCGGCATCGACGGAGAGGAATCCCGAGAGGCCCCGAGCAACTCGCATGGGGCCTGGCCTTTCCTGAGGCCACCAGAGCGGGTCCCTGATGTCCCCGTCGTAAGTCGTGAGCACCTGCCGCAATTCGAGAAAATCCAGGAGGTTCTACCTCCAGGCGAGATGAGGCCCATTTCCCAGAGGCGTCTCGAGGCTAATCACACCTAACCTCTGGAACTTCCAAAGGGTCCTTCACATCCTTCCTGCAACTCAAGAAGTTGCCCGACATACCCGTCTCCACACGAGAGGAAGCACGAGAGTCCCGCCTACATCCAGAGGAGCCCGGTGTCCGCCTCCAAGCTCGAGAGGAGGGATCCTTTCCCTGCGTGCTCGGAAAAGAATTCCCGGCGTTCCCGTCGCATCTCAAGAGCAGGCGCTCTCCACAGGAAAGGCGAGAGGAACTCCAGGGTCGTGCCATCATTCCCAGAGTCCCCAGATGTCTCAGTCCATTACAGGGAAAACTGTTTTCCCTGCACAGCGTCGACTTTCAAGACGAGGATCGACTCACACCACGGTGGCAAGTGGGACAGCCCTGGGGAAAGCCTTGTGGGAAAGCTCGTGGGAAAGCCTCGAGGGAAAGCCACAGATCCCTTGATCCACGCGAAGGGAAGCGCGACACTGCTGCTACAGCTCGGGAGGAAAGCGCACGTGCATGCCCCCACTCGAGAGGAGGACTGTCTCCCCTGGGGAGACTCCAGAAGTACCCCAAGATCCATGTCAGCACTGGAGAGGAATCCTCAGGTTCCGGCACCGATTCCACACAAGGTCTTAGGCCCGGCATCGACGGGAGAGGAAACCCGAGAGGCCACCGTGCAACTCGCATGGGGACTGGCATTTCCTCAGGCCAACAGAGCGGTTCCCTGAGGTCCCCGTCATAGGTCGAGACCACCTGCCGCAACTTGAGAAAATCCAGGTGGTTGTCCCTCCAGGAGAGATGGGCACATTTCCGCTGGGGCGTCTCGAGGCTAATCACACCTAAGCTCTGGAATTTCCAAAGGGTCCTTCACACCCTTGCTGCAACTCAAGAAGTTTCCCCACATACCCGTCTCCACTCGAAAGGAGGCACGAGAGTCCGCCCACATCCAGAGGAGCCCCGTTTCCGTCTCATAGCTCGAGAGGAGGGATCCTTTCCCAGCGTGATAGCGAAAGAATTCTCGGGAGTCACTCTCCACAGGAAAGGCGAGAGGAACTCCCTGTCATGCCACCATTCCCAGAGTCCCCCAGATGTCTCAGTCAATTCCAGGAAATCCTGTTTTCCCTGCACTGCCTCGACTTTCAAGCGAGGATCAACTCACACCATGGTGGTACGTGTGACAGCCCTGTGGGAAAGCCTCGTGGGAAAGCCTCGAGGGAAAGCCACAGATCCCTTGATTCACGCGAAGGGAAGCCTGACACTGCTGCTACAGCTCGGGAGGAAAGCGCACGTGCATGCCCCACTCGAGACGAGGACTGACTCCCCTCGGGAGACTCCAGTAGTACCCCAAGATCCATGTCAGCACTGGAGAGGAATCCTCAGGTTCCAGCACCGACTCCGTACAAGGTCTCAGACCACGGCATCAACGGGAGAGGAATCCCGAGAGGCCATCGAACAACTCGCATGGAGACTGGCCTTTCCTCAGGACACCGGAGAGGGTCCCTGAGGTCCCCGTCGTAATTCTAGAGCACCTGCCACACTCGAGAAAATCCAGGAGGTTCTCCCCTCCAGGCGAGATGAGGCCCATTTCCGCTGAGGCGTCTCGAGGCTAATCACACCTAACCTCTGGAACTTCCAAAGGTTCCTTCACACCTTAGCTGCACTCAAGAAGTTACCCGACAGACCCGTCTCCACTCCAGAGGAAGCCCGAAGGTCCCGGCCACATCCAGAGGAGCTCCGTTTTCGCTCCAAGCTAAAGATGAGGGATCCTTCCCTGCTTCCTCGGGATAGAATTCCCGACGTTTCCGACGCTTCTCAAGAGGAGGCCCACTGCACAGGAAAGGCGAGAAGAACTCATGGGTCGTGCCACCATTCCAAGAGTCCCCCAGATATCTCAGTCCATTCCAGAGGATCCTGTTTTCCCTGCACTGCTTCGACTTTCAAGCCGAGGATCGACTCACACCACGGTGGCACGTGGGAGGGCCCTGTGGGAAAGCCTCGTGGGAAAGCCTTGAGGGAAAGCCACAGATCCCTTGATCCACGCGAAGGGAAGCGTGACACTGCTGCTACAGCACGGGAGGAAAGCGCACGTGCATGCCCCCACTCGAGACGAGGACTGACTCCCCTTGGGAATCTCCAGAAGTACCCCAACATTCATGTCAGCCTTGGAGAGGAATCCTCAGATTCCGGCCCCGACTCCACACAAGGTCTTAGGCCCTGGCATCGACGGGAGTGGAATAGCGACAGGCCCTCTAGCAACTCGCATGGGGACTGGCCTTTCCTGAGGTCACCAGAGCGGGTCCCTGAGGTCCCCGTCGTAAGTCGAGAGCACCTGCCGCAACTCGGTAAAATCCAGGCGGTTCTCCCCTCCAGGCGAGATGAGGCCCGTTTCCCCTGAGGTGTCTCGAGGCTAATCACACGTGACCTCTGGAACTTCCAAAAGAGTCTTTCACAGTCATGCTGCAACTCAAGAAGCACCCCGACATACCTGTCTCCACTCAAGAGGAAGCACGAGTGTCCCGGCCACATCCAGAGGAGCTCCGTTTCTGGCTCGTAGCTCGAGATGAGCGATCCTTTACCTGATTGGTCGGGAAAGAATTCCCGGCATTCCCATCGCATCTCAAGAGGAGGCGCTCTCCAAAGGAAAGGGGAGAGGAACTGCAGGGTCGTGCCACCATTCCGAGACTCACCCAGATGTCTCAGTCCATTCCACAGAAACCTGTTTTCCCTGCACTGCCTTGGCCTTCATGCCGAGGATCGACTCACACCACCGTCACACGTGGGACAGCCCTGTGGGAAAGCCTAGTGGGAAAGACTCGAGGGAAAGCCACAGATCCCTTGGTCCAGGCATGGGGAAGCGTGACACTGCTGCTACAGCATGGGAGGAAAGGGCACGCTCATGCCCCCACTCGAGACGAGGCCTGACTCCCTTGTGGAGACTCGAGAAGTACCACAAAATCCATGTCAGCACTGGAGAGGAATCCTCAGCTTCCGGCCCCGACTCCACACAAGGTCTTAGGCCCCCGGCATCGATGGGAGAGAGGAATCACGAGAGGCCCCCTAGCAACACGCATGATGACTGGCGTTTCCTGCGGCCGCCAGAGCGGGTCCCTGAAGTCCCGTCGTAACTCGAGAGCACCTGCTGAAACTCGGGAATATCCAGGAGCCTCTCCATTCCAGGCGACATGAGGCCCATTTCTGCTGAGGCATCTCGAGACTACACCTAACCTCTGGAACTTCCAAAGGGTCCTTCACACTGCAACTCAAGAAGTTCTCCGACATACCCATCTCCACTCGAGAGGAAGGACGAGGGTCCCCCACATCCAGCGGAGCCCCGTTTCCGCCTCGTAGCTCGAGAAGAGGGATCCTTTCCCATCGTCGGGAAAGAATTCCCGGGCTTCCCGTCGCATCTCAAGAGGAGGCACTCTCGACAGGAAAGGCGAGAGGAACTCCAGGGCCTTGCCAGCATTCCAAGAGTCCCCCAGATGTCTCCGTCCATTCCAGAAGAACCTGCTTTCCCTTCACTGCCTCGACGTTCACGCGAGGATAGACTCACACCACCGTGACATGTGGGACAGCCCTGTTCGAAAGCCTCATGGGAAAGCCTTGATGCAAAGCGACTGATCCCTTGAATCACATGTCGGCACGCGTGACACTGCTGCTACAGCTTGTGAGGAAATCGCAGGTGCATGCCCCCACACGAGATGAGGACTGACTCCCCTGGTGAGACTCCAGAAGTATGGAAAGATTCATGTCAGCACTGGAGAGGCATCCTCAGGGTCTGGCCCCGACTCCACACATGGTCTTAGGCACCGGCATCGATGGGAGAGGAATCCCTATAGGCCCCATGGTAACTCGCATGGGGACTGGCCTTTCCTGAGGCCACCAGAGCGAGTCCCTGAGGTCCCCATCGTAACTCGAGAGCACCTACCACAACTCGGTAAAATCCAGGAGGTTCTCCCCTCCAGGCGAGATGAGGCCCATTTCCGCTGAGGCGTCTCGAAGCTAATCACACCTAACCTCTGGAACTTCCAAAGGTCCTTCACACCCTCGCTGCAACTCAAGAAGTTCCCCGACATACCCGTCTCCACTAGGAGGTCACCACATCCAGAGGAGACCCTTTTCTCCTCATAGCTCGAGACGAGGGATCCTTTCACTGTGTGTCGGGAAAGAATTCCTGGGGTTCCCGTCGCATCTCCAGAGGAGGCGCTCTCCACAGGAAAGGCGAGAGGAACTCCAGGGTCGTGCCACCATTCCCAGAGTCCCCCAGATATCTCAGTCCATTCCAGGGAAACCTGTTTTCCCCTGCACTGCCTCGACGTTCAAGCGAGGATCGACTCACACCACGGTGGCACGTGGGCAGCCCTGTGGAAAGCCTCGTGGGAAACCTCGTGGGGGGAAATCTCGAGGGAAAGCCACAGATCCTTGATCCACGTGAAGGGAAGCGTAACACTCCTGCAGGAGCTCGGGAGGAAAGCCACATTCCTGCCCCCCACTCGAGTCGAGGTCTGACTCCCTGGGGAGACTCCAGAAGTACCCCAAGATCCATGTCAGCACTGGAGAGGAATCCTCAGGTTCCGGCATCGACTCCACACCAAGGTCTTAGGCCCCGGCATTGACGGCAGAGGAATCCCGAAAGGCTCTCTTGCAACTCCCATGGGCACTGGCCTTCCTGAGGCCA
>NW_017202970.1:0-6194 GCF_001704415.2 Capra hircus
CCGCAGGGCTCTCGGCTTACGACGGGGACCTCAGGGACCCGCTCTAGTGCCCTCAGGAAAACCCGTCCCCATGCGAGTTGCTCGGCCGCCTCTAGCGATTCCCGTCTATGCCGGGCCTGAGACCTTGTGTGGGAGTCGGTGCCGGAACCTGAGGATTCCTCTCCAGTTCTGACATGGATCTTGGGGTACTTCTGGAGTCTCCCAGGGGAGTCAGTCCTCGTCGCGAGTGTGGCGTGCCCCGTGCGCTTTCCTCCGAGCTATAGCAGCAGTGTCACGCTTCCCTTTGCGTGGATCCAGGGATCTGTGGCTTTCTCTGTAGGCTTTCCCAAAAAGGCTTTCCCACTAGGCTTTTCACAGGGCTGTCCACGTGCCACCGAGGTCTGAGTCGATCCTCGGCTTGAAAGTCGAGGCATTGCGGGAAAAGAGGTTTCCCTGGAATCGACTGAGACATCTGGGGGCTCTGGGAATGGTGGCACGACCCTGAGTTCCTCTCGCCTTTCCTGTGGAGAGCGCCTCTTCTTGAGATGCGACGGGAACGCCGGAAATTCTTTCCCGAGCACGCAGGGAAAGGATCCCTCCTCTCGAGCTATGAGGCTGAAACGGGGCTCTTCTGGTTGTGGGCGGGACTCTCGTGCTTCCTTTCGAGTGGAAACGGGTATGTCGGGAACTTCTTGAGTTGCAGCAAGGGTGTGAAGGGCCCTTTGGAAGTTCCAGAGGTTAGGTGTGATTAACCTCGAGATGCCTCAGCGCAAATGGGGTCTCATCTCGCCTGGAGGGGAGAACCTCCTGGATTTTCTCGAGTTGCGCCAGGTGCTCTCAACTTACGACGGGGACCTCAGGGACCCGCTTTGGTGTCCTCAGGAAAGGCCAGTCACCATGCGAGTTGCTCGGAAGCCTCTCGTGATGTCTCTCCCTCTCCAGTGCTGTCTTGGATCTTGACTGGCCTTTCCTGAGGCCACCAGAGCGGGTCCCTGCGGTCCCCGTCGTAAGTCGAGAGCACCTGCCGCAACTCGAGAAAAATCAAGGATGTTCTCCCCTCCAGGCAAAATGAAGCCTATTTCCGCTGACACATCTCAAGGCTAAGCACACTTAAACTCTGGAACTTCCAAAGGGTCCTTCACACCCTTGCTGCAAATCAAGAAGTTCCCCGACATACCCGTCTCCACTCAAGAGGAAGCACGATAGTTCCGCCCACATCCAGAGGAGCCCCGTTTCCGCCTCATAGCTCGAGAGGAGGGATCCTTTCCCTGCGAGGTCGGGAAAGAATTCCCGGCGTTCCCGTCCCATCTCAAGAGGAGGCGCTCTTCACAGGAAAGGCGAGAGGAAACTCCAGGGACATGCCACCATTCTCCGAGTCCCCCAGATGTCTCAGTCCATTCCAGGGAAACCTGTTTCCCCGCTCTGACTCGACTTTCAAGCCGAGGATCGACTCACACCACTGTGGCACGTGGGACAGCCCTGTGGCAAAGCCTCGTGGGAAAGCCTCGTGGGAAAGCCTCGAGGGAAAGCCGCAGATCCTTGATCCACGCGAAGGGAAGCGCGACACTGCTGCTACAGCTGGGGAGGAAAGCGCACGTGCATGCCCTCAACCGAGACGAGGACTGACTCCCCTGGGGAGACTCCAGCAGTACACCAAGATCCATGTCAGCACTGGAGAGGAATCCTCAGGTTACAGCACCGACTCTACGTAAGGTCTGAGGCCCCGGCATCGACGGGAGAGGAATCCGGAGAGTGCCCCGAGCAACTCGCATGGGGACTGGAATTTCCTGAGGCCACCAGAGCGGGTCCCTGAGGTCCCCATCGTAAGTCGAGAGCACCTGCAGCAACTCTAGAATATCCAGGAGTTTCTCCCCTCCAGGCGAGATGAGGCCCATTTCCATTGAGGCATCTCGGGGCTAATCACACCTAACCTCTAGAACTAGCCAAAGGGTCCTTCTCACCCTTGCTGCAACTCAAGAAGTTCCCCAACCTGACCCGTCTCCACTCGAGAGGAAGCACGAGAGTCTCTCCCCACATGAGGAGGAGCCCCGTTTCCACCTCATAGCTCGAAAGAAGGGATCCTTTCCCTGCGTGGTCGGGAAAGAATTTCCGGCATTCCCGTCGCATCTCAAGAGTAGGCGCTCTCCACAGAAAAGGCGAGAGGAACTCCAGGGTCGTGCCACCATTCCCAGATTCCCTCAGATGTCTCAGTCCATTCCAGGGAAACTTGTTTTCCCTGCACTGCCTCGACTTTCAAGCCGAGGATCGACTCACACCACGGTGGCACGTGGGACAGCCCTGTGGGAAAGCCTCGTGGAAAAGCCTCGAGGGAAAGCCTTCAGGGAAAGCCACTGATACCATGATCCAATCGCCGAAGGAAGCGTGACACTGCTGCTACAGCTCGGGAGGAAAGCGCACGTGCATGCCCCACTCGAGACGAGGACTGACTCCCCTGGGGAGACTCCAGAAGTACCCCAAGATCCATGTCAGCACTGTTAGAGGAATACCTCAGGTTCCGGCACCGGACTCCACACAAGAGTCTTAGGCCCCGGCATCGACGGGAGAGGAATCCCGGAGAGGCCCCGAGCAACTTGCATGGGGACTGGCCTTTCCTGAGGCCACCAGAGCGGGTCCTGAGGTCCCTGTCGTAAGTCGAGAGCACCTGCCGCAACTCGAGAAAATTCAGGAGGTTTCTCCCCTCCAGGCGAGATGAGGCCCATTTCCACTGAGGCATCTCGACGGCTAATCACACCTAACCTCTGGAACTTGCCAAAGGCGTCCTTCACACCCTTGCTGCAACTCAAGAAGTTCCCCCACATACCCGTCGACACTCGAGAGGAAGTACGAGAGTCCCGCCACATCGCAGAGGAGCCCCGTTTCCAGCCTCCTAGCTCGAGAGGAGGGATCCTTTCCCTGCGTGGTGGGGAAAGAATTTCCGGCGTTCCCGTCGCATCTCAAGAGGTAGGTCGCTCTCCACAGAAAGGCGAGAGGAAGTCCAGGGTCGTGACACCATTCCCAGAGTCCCCCAGATGTCTCAGTCCATTCCAGGGAAACCTGTTTTCCCTGCACTGCCTCGACTTTCAAGCCGAGGGATCGACTTTCACCACGGTGGCACGTGGGACAGCCCTGTGGGAAAGCCTCGTGGGAAAGCTCGGGGAAAGCCTTCGAGGGAAAGCCACTAGATCCTTGATCCAGTCGCAAGGAAGCGTGACACTGCTGCTACAGCTCGGGAGGAAAGCGACACGTGCATGCCCCACTCGAGACGAGGACTGACTCCCCTGGGGAGACTCAGAAGTACCCCAAGATCCATGTCAGCACTGTAGAAACCTCGGTTCTGGCACGACTCCACAAGGTCTTAGGCCGCATCGACGGGAGGAACCTGGGCCCCGGCAAGATGCGGCATCCTCACCAAGACGGTCCTTAGGTCCCGGCATGAGTCGGAGAGCACGGGCAATCCTCCGAGATGGCCTCCTAGACAGTGCGTCAGAACAGGACCTCTGTGCTGGATGGTACTTCTGAGTCTCCGCCAGGGGAGTCAGTCCTCGTCTCGAGTGGGGCATGCACGTGGCTTTCCTCCGAGCTGTAGCAGCAGTGTCACGACTTCCTTCGGTGGATCAAGGATCGTGGCTTCCCTCGAGGTTTCCACGAGACTTCCCACGAGGCTTTCCCACAGGGCTGTCCCACGTGCCACCGTGGTGAAGTCGACCCTGGCTTGAAAGTCGAGGCAGTGCAGGGAAACAGTTTCCCTGGAATGGACTGAGACATCTGGGGACTCTGGGAATGGTGTCACGACCCTGGATTCCTCTCGCCTTTCCTGTGGAGAGCACCACCTCTTGAGATGCAACGGGAACGCCGGAAATTCTTTCCCCACCACGCAGGGAAAGGATCCCTCCTCTCGAGCTAGGAGGCGGAAACGGGGCTCCTCTGGATGTGGGCGGGACTCTCGTACTTCCTCTCGAGTGTCGACGGGTATGTGGGGAACTTCTTGAGTTGCAGGAAGGGTGTGAAGGACGCTTTGCAAGTTCCAGAGGTTAGGTGTGATTAGCGTCGAGATGCCTCAGTGGAAATGGGCCTCATCTCGCCTGGAGGGGAGAACCTCCTGAATTTTCTCGAGTTGCGGCAGGTGCTCTCGACTTACGACAGGGACCTCAGGGACCCGCTCTGGTGGACTCAGGAAAGGCCAGTCCCCATGCAAGTTGCTCGGGGCCTCTCGGGATTCCTCTCCCGTCGATGCCGGGGCCTAAGACTTTGTGTGGAGTCGGTGCCGGAACCTGAGGTTTCCTAACAGTGCTGACATGGATCTTGGGGTACTTCTGAAGTCTCCCAGGGGAGTCAGTCCTCGTCTCGAGTGGGGCATGCACGTGCGCTTTCCTCCCGAGCTGTAGCAGCAGTGTCACGCTTCTTGGCGATTGGATCATGGTATCAGTGGCTTTCCCTGAAGGCTTTCCCTCGAGGCTTTTCCACGAGGCTTTCCCACAGGGCTGTCCCACGTGCCACCGTGGTGTGAGTTGATCCTCGGCTTGAAAGTCGAGGCAGTGCAGGGAAAACAAGTTTCCCTGGAATGGACTGAGACATCTGAGGGAATCTGGGAATGGTGGCACGACCCTGGAGTTCCTCTCGCCTTTTCTGTGGAGAGCGCCTACTCTTGAGATGCGACGGGAATGCCGGAAATTCTTTCCCGACCACGCAGGGAAAGCATCCCTTCTTTCCAGCTATGAGGTGGAAACGGGGCTCCTCCTCATGTGGGAGAGACTCTCGTGCTTCCTCTCGAGTGGAGACGGGCAGGTTGGGGAACTTCTTGAGTTGCAGCAAGGGTGAGAAGGACCCTTTGGCAGTTCTAGAGGTTAGGTGTGATTAGCCCCGAGATGCCTCAATGGAAATGGGCCTCATCTCGCCTGGAGGGGAGAAACTCCTGGATATTCTAGAGTTGCTGCAGGTGCTCTCGACTTACGATGGGGACCTCAGGGACCCGCTCTGGTGGCCTCAGGAAATTCCAGTCCCCATGCGAGTTGCTCGGGCACTCTCCGGATTCCTCTCCCGTCGATGCCGGGGCCTCAGACCTTACGTAGAGTCGGTGCTGTAACCTGAGGATTCCTCTCCAGTGCTGACATGGATCTTGGTGTACTGCTGGAGTCTCCCCAGGGGAGTCAGTCCTCGTCTCGGTTGAGGGCATGCACGTGCGCTTTCCTCCCCAGCTGTAGCAGCAGTGTCGCGCTTCCCTTCGCGTGGATCAAGGGATCTGCGGCTTTCCCTCGAGGCTTTCCCACGAGGCTTTCCACGAGGCTTTGCCACAGGGCTGTCCCACGTGCCACAGTGGTGTGAGTCGATCCTCGGCTTGAAAGTCGAGTCAGAGCGGGGAAACAGGTTTCCCTGGAATGGACTGAGACATCTGGGGGACTCGGAGAATGGTGGCATGTCCCTGGAGTTCCTCTCGCCTTTCCTGTGAAGAGCGCCTCCTCTTGAGATGGGACGGGAACGCCGGGAATTCTTTCCCGACCTCCCAGGGAAAGGATCCCTCCTCTCGAGCTATGAGGCGGAAACGGGGCTCCTCTGGATGTGGGCGGAACTATCGTGCTTCCTCTTGAGTGGAGACGGGTATGTCGGGGAACTTCTTGATTTGCAGCAAGGGTGTGAAGGACCCTTTGGAAAGTTCCAGAGTTTAAGTGTGCTTAGCCTTGAGATGTGTCAGCGGAAATAGGCTTCATTTTGCCTGGAGGGGAGAACATCCTTGATTTTCTCGAGTTGCGGCAGGTGCTCTCGACTTACGACGGGGACCGCAGGGACCCGCTCTGGTGGCCTCAGGAAAGGCCAGTCAAGATCCAAGACAGCACTGGAGAGGGAGAGACATCACGAGAGGCCTTCCGAGCAACTCGCATGGTGACTGGCCTTTCCTGAGGACACCAAAGCGGGTCCCTGAGGTCCCCGTCGTAAGTTGAGAGCACCTGGCGCAACTCGAGAAAATCCAGGAGGTTCTCCCCTCCAGGCGAGATGAGACCCAGTTTGCGGCTGAGGCATCTCGAGGTTAATCACACCTAACCTCTGAACTTCCAAAGGGCCCTTCACACCCTTGCTGCCAACTCAAGAAGTTCCCCGACATACCCGTTTCCACTCGAAAGGAAGCACGAGAGTCCCGCCCACAACCAGAAGAGCCCCTTTCAGCCTCATAGCTCGAGAGGAGGGATCCCTCCCCTGCGTTGGGGAAAGAATTTCCGGGC
>NW_017202971.1:0-6194 GCF_001704415.2 Capra hircus
GTGCTGACATGGATCTATGCACTTGCGCTTTCCTCTCGAGCTGTAGCAGCAGTGTCACGCTTCCCTTCACGTGATCAAGGGATCTGTGTCTTTCCCTCGAGGCTTTCCCACGAGGCTTTCCCACAGGGATGTCCCACGTGCCACCGGTTGTGTGAGTCGATCCTCGGCTTGAAAGTCGAGGCAGTGCAGGGAAAACAGTTTCCCTGGAATGGACTGAGACATCTGGGGGACTTTGGGAATATGGCACGACCCTGGAGTTCCTCTCGCCTTTCCTGTGGAGAGCGCCTCCATTTGAGATGCGACGGGAACGCCGGGAATTCTTTCCCGACCACGCAGTATAGGATCCCTCCTCTCGAGCTAGGAGGAGTAAACGGGGCTCCTCTGGATGTGCGGGAACTCTCGTGCTTCCTCTCGAGTAGAAACGGGTAAGTCGGGGAACTTCTTGAGTTGCAGCAAGGGTGTGAAGGACCTTTGGAAGTTCCAGAGGTAAGGTGTGATTAGCCTCGAATACCTCAGCGGAAATGGGCCTCATGTCGCCTGGAGGGGAGAACCTCCTGGATTTTCTCGAGTTGCGGCAGGTGCTCTCGACTTACAACGGGGACCTCAGGGACCCACTCTGGTGGCCTCAGGAAAGCCAGTCCCCATGCGAGTTGCTCGGGGGCCTCTCGGGATTCTCTCCCGTCGATGCCGGGGCCTAAGACCTTGTGTGGAGTCAGTGCCGGAACCTGAGGATTTCTCTCCAGTGCCGACATGGATCTTCGGGACTTCTGTTGTCTCCCCAGAGGCGTAAGTCCTTGTCTCGAGTGGGGGCATGCACGTGCGCTTTCCTCCCGAGCTGTAGCAGCAGTGTCACGCTTCCCTTTTCGTGGATCAAGGGATCTGTGGCTTTCCCTCTTAGACTTCCCATGTGGCTTTCCCCACGAGGCTTTCCCACAGGGCTTTCCCACGTGCCACGGGTGTGAGTCGATCCTCGGCTTGAAAGTCGAGGCAGTGCAGGGAAACCAGGTTCCCTGGAATGAACTGAGACAATCTGGGGGACTCTGGCAATGGTGGCACGAACATGGAGTTCCTCTCGCTTTTCCTCTGGAGAGCGCCTCTCTTTGAGATGCGACGGGAACGCCGGGAATTCTTTCCTGACCACGCAGAGAAAGATCCCTCCTCTTGAGCTAGCAGACGGAAACGGGCCACACTGGATATGGGCGGACTCTCGGATTCCTCTTGAGTGGAGACGGGTATGTCGGGGAACTTCTTGAGTTGCAGCAAGGGTGTGAAGGACCTTTGGATGTTCCAGAGGTTATGTGTGATTAGCCTCGACACGCCTCAGAAGAAATGGGCCTCATCTCGCCTGGAGGGGAGAACCTCCTGGATTTTCTCGAGTTGCGGCAGGTGCTCTCGACTTACGACGGGGACCTCAGGGATCCGCTCTGGTGGCCTCAGGAAAGGCCAGCCCCTTGCGAGTTGCTCGGGGCCTCTCGGGATTCCTCTCCGTCGATGCCGGGGCCTAAGACCTTGTGTGGAATCGGTGCCGGAACCTGAGGATTCTTCTCCACTGCCGACATGGGTCTGGTACTTCTGAATCTACCCAGGGCAGTCAGTCCTCGTCTCGAGTGGGGGCATGCACGCGCGCTTTCCTCCCGAGCTGTAGCAGCAGTGTCACGCTTCCCTTCGCGTGGATCAAGGGATCTGTGGCTTTCCCTCGAGGCTTTCCCACGAGGCTTTCACAAAGGGCTGTTCCACGTGCCACCGTGCAGTGAGTCGATGCTCGGCTTGAAAGTCGAGGCAGTGTAGGGAAAACAGGTTTCCCTGGAATGGACTGAGACATCTGGGGACTCTGGGAATGGTGGCAAGACCCTGGAGTTCCTCTCGCCTTTCCTGTGGTTTCGCCTCCTCTTGAGATGCGAGGGGAACGCCGGAATTCTTTCCGGATAATGCAGGGAAAGGATCCTTCCTCTCGAGCTATGAGGCGGAAACGGGCTCCTCTGGATGTGGGCAAGACTCTCGTGCTTCCTCTCGAGTGGAGAGGGGTATTTCGGGGAACTTCTTGAGTGCAGCTAGGGTTTGAAGGCCCCTTTGTTAGTTCCAGACGCTTGTTGATTAGCCTCGAGACGCCTCATCGGATATGGGCCACATCTCGCCTGGAGGGGAGAACCTCCTGGATTTTCTCGAGTTGCAGCTGGAGGTCTCGACTTACGACTTGGACCGCAGAGACACGCTCTGGTGGCCTCATGAAAGGCCAGTCCCCATGCAAGTTGCTCTTGGGCTTCTCGGGATTCCTCTCCCGCGATGCCGGGGCCTAAGACCTTGTGTGGAGTTAGTGCCGGAACCTGAGGATTCCTCTCCAGTGCCTACATGGATCTTCGGGGACTTCTGGAGTCTCCCCAGGGGCGTCAGACCTCGGCTCGAGTGGGGCATCCACGAGCGCTTTCCTCCCGAGCTGTAGCAGCAGTGTCACGCTTCCCTTCCCATGGATCAAGGGATCTGTGGTTATCACTCGAGGCTTTGCCAAGAGGGTTTCCCACGAGGCTTTCCCACAGGGCTGTCCACGTGCCACCGTGGTGTGAGTCGATCCTCGGCTTGAAATTCGAGGCAGTACAGGAAAACAGGTATCCCTGGAACGAACTGAGACATCTGGGGGACTCTGGGAATGGTGGCACGACCCTGAAGTTCCTCTCCCCTTTCCTGTGGAGAGCGCCTCCTATTAAAATGCGACGGGAACGCCGGGAATTCTTTCCCGACCACGCAGGGAAAGGATCCCTCCTCTCGAGCTAGGAGGCGGAAACGGGGCTCCTCTGGATGAATGCGGGACTCTCGTGATTCCTCTCGAGTGGAGACCGGTATGTTGGGGAACTTCTTGAGTTGCAGCAAGGTGTGAAGGACCCTTTGGAAGTTCCAGAGGTTAGGTGTGATTAGCCTCGAGACGCCTCAGCGGAAACGGGCCTCATCTCGCATGGAGGGGAGACCCTCCTGGATTTTCTCGAGTTGTGGCAGGTGCTCTCGACTTACGACGGGGACCTCAGGTACCCGCTCTGGTGGCCTCAGGAAAGGTCAGTCCCCATGCGAGTTGATCGGGGGCCACTCGGGATTCCTCTCCCGTCGATGCTGGGGCCTAAGACCTTGTGTGGAGTCGCTGCCGGAACCTGAGGATTCCTCTCCAGTGCTGACATGAATTTGGGGTTCTTCTGGAGTCTCCCCAGGGAGTCAGTCCTCGTCTCGAATTGGGGCATGCACGTGCGATTTCCTCTCGAGCTGTAGCAGCAGTGTCACGTTCCCTTCGCGTGAATCAAGGGATCTGTGGCTTTCCCTCGAGGCTTGCCCAGGAGGCTTTCCCACAGGGCTGTCCCACGTGCCACCGTGGTGTGAGTCGATCCTCGGCTTGAAAGTCGAGGCAGTGCAGGGGAAAACAGGTTTCCCTGCAATGGACTGAGACATCTGGGGACTCTGGGAATGGTGGCACGACCGTGGAGTTCCTCTCGCCTTTCCTGTGGAGAGCGCCTCCTCTTGAGATGCGACGGAAACGCAGGGAATTCTTTCCGACCACGCAGGGGAAGGATCCCTCCTCTCGAGCTAGGAGGCGGAAAAGGGGCTCCTCTGGATGAGGGCGGGACTCTTGTGCTTCCTCTCGAGTGGAGACGGGTATGTCGGGGAACTTCTTGAGTTGCAGCAAGGGTGTGAAGGACCCTTTGGAAGTTCCAGAGGTTAGGTGTGATTAGCCTCGATCGCCTCAGGGGAAATGGGCCTCATCTCGCCTGGAGGGGAGAACCTCCTGGATTTTCTCGAGTTGCGGCAGGTGCTCTCGACTTACGACGGGGACCTCAGGGACCCGCTCTGGTGGCCTCAGGAAAGGCCAGTCCCCATGCGAGTTGCTCGGGGGCCTCTCGGATTCCTCTCCCGTCGATGCCGGGGCCTAAGACTGCCGGGAGCCAGTGTGAGGAAGCCCGCCCGTGACAAGGTTATGAGGAAGGAAGCTGACATAAGCAAGGCGTGCTCAGACTTCAGGGACCCCTCTGGAAATTTTTAAGCATGTACCCCAACAAAAATCTGCCGGTTTTTGTGCTCTGCTTTTTCACTCTTCTGACCTTTTCTGGAAAAAGTCAATTCAGGCGTTAATCTTCTGCATTTGAAAGAGTGATTCAATCCAAAAACCCTCTGATGGCTTTCTAGCCTGCCTGTAGGACTCGTACAGCTGTGCTTGTGATTGTTTGAGGCCTCCTGACCGCAGGAGGCACAGGAAGCTTAAAACATCCTAGGAATGCAGGAGCTTCGAGGAGTCAAAATCTTTAGAATGGGACTGATTAAAAGTTTCATTTTTTAGGTCAATGCTTGCTGCCAAATTTTCATATCCTTTATTTTTAGATATAGTTGGTATATAGAAAAACAAGTAGTAGACCTGGTATTAGCAACATTAGATCTTTGAGTTAAGTACCTTCTTTGTTATAACCCACTGCACCTTTGTTTATTAGAGATGTAACTTTAATGCTCTAAGGAGATTCAGATTAAAGAAAAAACACTTCAGGGGAAACAAAATTAACATTCATTAAGGAAGAGAGCCAAAAAGTGTTAACAAGCCTCTTGGCCAGAAGATAATGTAAATCACCTGAGACCTTTTGTATACAAATGATATACAGAAATAATCTGGGTGTGAATGCTACATAATTTTGTGTTATCCATTGATCTCCATGTTTTATCAAAAGTATAAAAGGCCTTCTGAACAACAATAAAGGAGGAGGCCAGGGGCCGGGGCCAGTTTCTCGGACCAGCTTCTCGAACTAGTCTCTCAGCCTGGTTTCATGGGACTCTGGCTCCCCCCGTGTCTTTCTCTCTCTTTCTTCTTCTCTAACTTTCCTTCTCTCTGCTCTTTACTTTAACTTCAGGCTGAATCTCCACCTCGAGTGCGGAGGCTCGCCAGGTCTACTTACTTGCCCTGGCTGCTAAGACCCGCACGAAAGGGAGCTTAAGGCGAGGCACCCTTAGATATTCAAGCGGCGCCGGTGGCCCAACGTAGGTGGTGCAAATTCCTTGTCTGGAATTTTATTGGCCTTCCGCGTAAACCAAGCTATTCAGCCCTCTTCCTCCACTTAATCTTCTTACTACACTATAGTTTCCTAATCTAATCTTACATTAATAAATAAACAAGTCTTTCCACGCCAACGCCATCCACCCTTCGAATTCCCTGGATCCACCAGGGCTGGACCCCCGCATAAGACCTTGTGTGGAGTCAGTGCCGGAACCTGAGGATTCCTCTCCAGTGCTGACATGGATCTTAGGGTACTTCTGGAGTCTCCCCAGGGAGTCAGACTTCGTCCGCGAGTGGGGGCATGCACATGTGCTTTCCTCCCGAGCTGTAGCAGCAGTGTCATGCTCCCCTTCGCGTGGATCAAGGATCTGTGGCTTTCCCACGAGGCTTTCCCTGGAGGCTTTCCCACGAGGCATTCCCGCAAGGCTTTCCACAGGGCTGTCCCACGTGCCACTGTGGTGTGAGTCAATCCTCGGCTTGAAAGTCGAGGCAGTACAGGGAAAACAGGTTTCCCTGGAATGAACTGAGACATCTGGGGGACTCTGGGAATGTGGCACGACCCTGGAGTTCTCTCGCCTTTCCTGTGGATAGCGCCTCTTCTTGAGATGCGACGGGAACGCCGCGAATTCTTTCCCGACCACGCAGGAATGGATCCCTCCTCTGGAGCTGGGAGGCAGAAACGGGGCTTCTCTGGATGAGGCGGAGTCTCCTGATTCCTCTCGAGTGGAGACGGGTATGTCGGGGAACTTCTTGCGTTGCAGCAAGGGTGTGAAGGACCCTTTGTCAGTTCCAGAGGTTAGGTGTGATTAGCCTCGAGAGATGCCTCAGTGGAAATGGGGCCTCATCTCGCCTGGAGGGGAGAACCTCCTGGATTTTCTCGAGTTGTGGCAGGTGCTCTCAACATATGACGGAGACCTCAGGAACCCGCCTATGGAGGCCTCAGGAAAGGCCAGTCCCATGGGAGTAGCTCGGGGTCTCTCGGGATTCCTCTCCCGTCGATGCCGGGGCTAAGACCTTGTGTGGAATCGCTGCCGGAACCTGAGGATTCCTCTCCAGTGCTGACATGGATTTGGGGTACTTCTGGATTCTCCACAGGGGAGTCAGTCCTCGTCTGAATTGGGCACTCACGTGCGATTTCCTCTTGATCTGTAGCAGCAGTGTCACGCTTCCCTTGCCGTGC
>NW_017202972.1:0-6194 GCF_001704415.2 Capra hircus
CACGTGCATGCCCCACTCGAGACGAGGACTTACTCCCCTGGGGAGACTCCAGAAGTACCCCCAAGATCCATGTCAGCACTGGAGAGGAATCCTCAGGTTCCGGCACCGACTCCACAACAGGTCTTAGGTCCCAGCATCGACGGGAGAGGAATCCCGAGAGGCCCAGAGAACTCGCATGGGGACTGGCCTTTCCTGAGGCCACCAGAGCGGGTCCCTGAGGTCCCCGCCGTAAGTCGAGAGCACCTGCTGCAACTCGAGAAAATCCAGGAGGTTCTCCCCTCCAGACGAGATGAGGCCCATTTCCGCTGAGGCGTCACGAGGCTAATCACACCTAACCTCTGGAACTTCCATAGGGTCCTTCACACCCTTGCTGCAACTCAAGAAGTTCCCCCGACATACCCGTCTCACTCGAGAGGAAGCACGAGAGTCCCGCCCAAACCTAGAGGAGCCCCGTTTCTGCTCCTAGCTCGAGAGGAGGGATCCTTTCCCTGCGTGGTCAGGAAAGATTTCCCGGCGTTCCCGTCATATGTCAAGAGGAGGCGATCTCCACAGGAAAGGAGAGGAACTCCAGGGTGGTGCCACCATTCCCTGAGTCCCCCAGATGTCTCAGTCCATTCCAGGGAAACCTGTTTTCCTGCACTGCCTCGACTTTCAAGCCGAGGATCGACTCACACCACGGTGGCACGTGGGACAGCCCTGTCGGAAAGCCGCGTGGGAAAGCCTCGTGGGAAAGCCTCGTGGGAAAGCCTCGAGGGAAAGCCACAGATCCCTTGATCCATTCGACGGGAAGCATGACAATGCTGCTCCATCTCGGCAGGAAATCGCACGTGCATGCCCCCACTCGAGACGAGGACTGAGTCCCCTGGGGAGACTCTAGAATTACCCCAAGATCCGTTTCACAGTGGAGAGGAATCCTCAGGTTACGGCACCGACTCCACACAAGGTCTTAGGCACCGGAATCGACGGAGAGGAATCCCGAGAGTCCTTCGAGCTACTCGCATTGGGACTGGCCTTTCCTGAGGCCACCAGAGCGGGTCCCTGATGTCCCCTTCGTAAGTCGAGAACAGCTGCCCCAACACGAGAAAATCCAGGAGGTTCTCCCCTCCAGGCAAGATGAGGCCCAATTACGCTGAAGTGTCCCGAGGCTCATCACACCTAACCTCTGGAACCTACTAAGGGTAATTCACACCATTGCTGCAACTCAAGAAGTTCCCCGACAAACCAATCTCCACTCGAGAGGAAGCACGAGAGTCGCGCCCACATTCAGAGGAGCCCCGGTTCCGCCTCCTAGCTCGAGTGGAGGGATCGTTTCCCTGCGTGTTCGGGAAAGAATTCACGGCGTTCCCGTCGCATCTCAAGAGGAGGCGCTCTCCACAGGAAAGGCGAGAGGAATTCTACAGTCGTCCCACCATTCCCAGAGTGCCCAAGTTGTCTCTATCCATTCCAGGGAAACCTGTTTTCCCTGCACTGCCTCGACTTTCAAGCCGAGGATCGGCTCACACCACGGTGGCACGTGGGACAGCCCTTTGGAAAATCCTCGAGGGAAAGCCACTGATCCCATTATCCACTCGACGGGTAGCATGACACTGCTGCTAGAGCTGGGGAGGAAACCGAACGTGCATGTCCCGACTCGAGACGAGGACTGACTCCCCTGGGGCGACTCCAGAAGTTCCCAAGATCCATGTCAGCATTGGAGAGGAATCCTCAGGTTCCCGCACTGACTCCAAACAAGGTATTAGGCCCTGGCATCGACGGAGAGGAATCCCGAGAGGCTCCCGAGCAACTCGCAAGGGGACTGTCCTTTCCTAGGGCCACCAGAGCGGGTCTCTGAATTCCTGTCGTAAGTCGAGAGCACCTGCTGCAACTCGAGAAAATCCAGGAGGTTCTCCCTCCAGGCGAGATGAGGCCCATTTCCGCTGAGGCGTCCTGATGCTAATCACACCTAACCTCTGGAACTTCCAAAGGTTCCTTCACACCCTTGCTGCAACTCAAGAAGTTCCCCGACATACCCGTCTCCACTCGAGAGGAAGCACGAGAGTCCCGCCCAAATCCAGATGAGCCCGTTTCCCCTCCTAGCTCGAGTGGGGGATCCTTTCCCTGCGTGGTCGGGAAAGAATTCCCGGCATTCCCGTCCATCTCAATACGCGGCGCTCTCCACAGGAAAGGCAGAGGAACTCCAGGGTCGTGCCACCACTCCTAGAGTCCCCCAGATGTCTTAGTCCATTCCAGGGAAACCTGTTTTCCCTGCACTGCCTCGACTTTCAAGCCCAAGATCGACTCACACCACGGTGGCACGTGGGACAGCCCTGTGGGAAAGACTCGTGGGAAAGCCTCGTGGGAAAGCCTTGAGGGAAAGCCACAGATCCCTTGATCCACGCGAAGGGAGGCGTGACACTGCTGCTACCACTCGGGAGGAAAGGGCACGTGCTGCCCAAAACGAGACGAGGACTGATTCCCCTTGGGAGACTCCAGAAGTACCCCAAGATCCATGTCAGCACTGGAGAGGAATCCTCAGGTTCCGGCACGGACATCACACAAGGTCTTAGGCCCGGGGGTCGACGGGAGAGGAATCCCGAGAGGCCCCAGAAAAACTCGCATGGGGACTGGCTTTCCTGAGGCCACCAGAGCGGGTCCCTGATTTCCCCCGTCGTAAGTCGAGAGCACCTGCCGCAACTCGAGAAAATCCAGGAGGTTCTCCCCCTCCAGGCGAGATGAGGCCCCATTTCCGCTGAGGCGTCTTGAGGCTAATCACACCTAACCTCTGGAACTTCCAAAGGGTCCTTCACACCCTTGCTGCAACTCAAGAATTTCGCCGACATACCCCGTCTCCACTCGAGAGGAAGCACGAGAGTCCGCCCCACAACCAGAGGGGTCCCGCTTCCGCCTCCTAGCTCGAGAGGAGGAATCCTTTCCCTGCGTGGTCGGGAAAGAATTCCCGGCGTTCCCGTCGCATCTCAAGAGGAGGCTCTCTCCAAAGGAAAGGCGAGAGGAAATCCAGGGTCGTGCCCCATTCCCAGAGTCCCCCAGATGTCTCAGTCCATTCCAGGGAAACCTGTTTTCCCTTCACTGCCTCGACTTTCAAGCCGAGGATCGACTCACACCACGGTGGCACGTGGGACAGCCCTGTGGGAAAGCCTCGTGGGAAAGCCTCAAGGGAAAGCCACAGATACCTTGAACCACGCGAAGGGAAGAGAGACACTGCTGCTACAGCTCGGGGGAAAGCGCACGTGCATGCCCCACTCGAGACGAGGACTTACTCCCCTGGGGAGACTCCAGAAGTACCCCAAGATCCATGTCAGCACTGGAGAGGAATCCTCAGGTTCCGGCACCGACTCCACAACAGGTCTTAGGTCCAGCATCGACGGGAGAGGAATCCCGAGAGGCCCAGAGAACTCGCATGGGGACTGGCCTTTCCTGAGGCCACCAGAGCGGGTCCCTGAGGTCCCCGCCGTAAGTCGAGAGCACCTGCTGCAACTCGAGAAAATCCAGGAGGTTCTCCCCTCCAGACGAGATGAGGCCCATTTCCGCTGAGGCGTCACGAGGCTAATCACACCTAACCTCTGGAACTTCCATAGGGTCCTTCACACCCTTGCTGCAACTCAAGAAGTTCCCCGACATACCCGTCTCCACTCGAGAGGAAGCACGAGAGTCCCGCCCAAACCTAGAGGAGCCCCGTTTCTGCCTCCTAGCTCGAGAGGAGGGATCCTTTCCCTGCGTGGTCAGGAAAGATTTCCGGCGTTCCCGTCATATGTCAAGAGGAGGCGATCTCCACAGGAAAGGAGAGGAACTCCAGGGTGGTGCCACCATTCCCTGAGTCCCCCAGATGTCTCAGTCCATTCCAGGGAAACCTGTTTTCCCTGCACTGCCTCGACTTTCAAGCCGAGGATCGACTCACACCACGGTGGCACGTGGGACAGCCCTGTCGGAAAGCCGCGTGGGAAAGCCTCGTGGGAAAGCCTCGTGGGAAAGCCTCGAGGGAAAGCCACAGATCCCTTGATCCATTCGACGGGAAGCATGACAATGCTGCTCCATCTCGGCAGGAAATCGCACGTGCATGCCCCCACTCGAGACGAGGACTGAGTCCCCTGGGGAGACTCTAGAATTACCCCAAGATCCGTTTCACAGTGGAGAGGAATCCTCAGGTTACGGCACCGACTCCCACAAGGTCTTAGGCACGGAATCGACGGGAGAGGAATCCCGAGAGTCCTTCGAGCTACTCGCATTGGGACTGGCCTTTCCTGAGGCCACCAGAGCCCTGATGTCCCCTTCGTAAGTCGAGAACAGCTGCCCCAACACGAGAAAATCCAGGAGGTTCTCCCCCTCCAGGCAAGATGAGGCCCAATTACGCTGAAGTGTCCCGAGGCTCATCACACCTAACCTCTGGAACCTACTAAGGGTAATTCACACCATTGCTGCAACTCAAGAAGTTCCCCGACAAACCAATCTCCACTCGAGAGGAAGCACGAGAGTCGCGCCCACATTCAGAGGAGCCCGGTTCCGCCTCCTAGCTCGAGTGGAGGGATCGTTTCCCTGCGTGTTCGGGAAAGAATTCACGGCGTTCCCGTCGCATCTCAAGAGGAGGCGCTCTCCACAGGAAAGGCGAGAGGAATTCTACAGTCGTCCCACCATTCCCAGAGTGCCCAAGTTGTCTCTATCCATTCCAGGGAAACCTGTTTTCCCTGCACTGCCTCGACTTTCAAGCCGAGGATCGGCTCACACCACGGTGGCACGTGGGACAGCCCTTTGGAAAATCCTCGAGGGAAAGCCACTGATCCCATTATCCACTCGACGGGTAGCATGACACTGCTGCTAGAGCTGGGGAGGAAACCGAACGTGCATGTCCCGACTCGAGACGAGGACTGACTCCCCTGGGGCGACTCCAGAAGTTCCCAAGATCCATGTCAGCATTGGAGAGGAATCCTCAGGTTCCCGCACTGACTCCAA
The DNA here is from genome assembly GCF_001704415.2 of Capra hircus. Classification (NCBI taxonomy): domain Eukaryota; kingdom Metazoa; phylum Chordata; class Mammalia; order Artiodactyla; family Bovidae; genus Capra; species Capra hircus. The sequence goes on from NW_017202972.1 coordinate 4,945, forward strand.
ACAAGGTATTAGGCCCTGGCATCGACGGTAGAGGAATCCCGAGAGGCTCCCGAGCAACTCGCAAGGGGACTGTCCTTTCCTAGGGCCACCAGAGCGGGTCTCTGAATTCCCTGTCGTAAGTCGAGAGCACCTGCTGCAACTCGAGAAAATCCAGGAGGTTCTCCCCTCCAGGCGAGATGAGGCCCATTTCCGCTGAGGCGTCCTGATGCTAATCACACCTAACCTCTGGAACTTCCAAAGGTTCCTTCACACCCTTGCTGCAACTCAAGAAGTTCCCCGACATACCCGTCTCCACTCGAGAGGAAGCACGAGAGTCCCGCCCAAATCCAGATGAGCCCGTTTCCGCCTCCTAGCTCGAGTGGGGGGATCCTTTCCTGGTGTCGGGAAAGAATTCCGGCATTCCCGTCCCATCTCAATACGCGGCGCTCTCCACAGGAAAGGCAGAGGAACTCCAGGGTCGTGCCACCACTCCTAGAGTCCCCCAGATGTCTTAGTCCATTCCAGGGAAACCTGTTTTCCCTGCACTGCCTCGACTTTCAAGCCCAAGATCGACTCACACCACGGTGGCACGTGGGACAGCCCTGTGGGAAAGACTCGTGGGAAAGCCTCGTGGGAAAGCCTTGAGGGAAAGCCACAGATCCCTTGATCCACGCGAAGGGAGGCGTGACACTGCTGCTACCACTCGGGAGGAAAGGGCACGTGCTGCCCAAAACGAGACGAGGACTGATTCCCCTTGGGAGACTCCAGAAGTACCCAAGATCCATGTCAGCACTGGAGAGGAATCCTCAGGTTCCGGCACGGACATCACACAAGGTCTTAGCCCCGGGGTCGACGGGAGAGGAATCCCGAGAGGCCCAGAAAAACTCGCATGGGGACTGGCCTTTCCCTGAGGCCACCAGAGCGGGTCCTGATTTCCCCCGTCGTAAGTCGAGAGCACCTGCCGCAACTCGAGAAAATCCAGGAGGTTCTCCCCTCCAGGCGAGATGAGGCCCATTTCCGCTGAGGCGTCTTGAGGCTAATCACACCTAACCTCTGGAACTTCCAAAGGGTCCTTCACACCCTTGCTGCAACTCAAGAATTTCGCCGACATAACCGTCTCCACTCGAGAGGAAAGCACGAGAGTCCCGCCCACAACCAGAGGGGTCCCGCTTCCGCCTCCTAGCTCGAGAGGAGGAATCCTTTCCCTGCGTGGTCGGGAAAGAATTCCGGCGTTCCGTCGCATCTCAAGAGGAGCTCTCTCCAAAGGAAAG
>NW_017202973.1:0-6193 GCF_001704415.2 Capra hircus
GAGCAACGCGCATATGAACTGGCCTTTCCTGAGGCCACCAGAGCGGGTCCCTGAGATACCCGTCGTATGTCGAGAGCACCTGCAGCAACTCGAGAAAATCCAGGAGGTTTTCCCCTCCAGGCGAGGTGAGGCTACTTTCTGCTGAAGGCGTCTCGAGGCTAATCACACCTACCCTCTGAACTTCCAAAGGGTCCTTCACACCCTTGCTGCAACTCAACAAGTTCCCGGATATACCCGTCTCCACTCGAGAGGAAGCACGAGCGTACCGCCCACATCCAGAGGAGCCCCGTTACCGCCTCCTAGCTCGAGAGGGGGATCCTTTCCCCGCAGGCTCGGGAAAGATTCCCGGCGTTCCCGGTGCATCTCAAGAGGAGGCGCTCTCCACCTGAAAGGCGAGAGGGACTCAAGAGTCGTGCCACCATTCCCAGATACCCCAGATGTCTCAGTCCATTCCACGGAAGCCTGTTTTCCCGGCATTGCATCAACTTTCAGGCCGAGGATCGACTGACACGACGGTGGCACATGGGACATCACTGGTGGGAAAGCGTCGTGGGAAAGAAACTGATCCTAGGATACACGGGAAGGGAAGCGTGACACTGCTGCTACAGCTCGGGAGGAAAGCGCACGTGCATGCCCCCACTCGAGACAAGGACTGATTCCCCTAGGGAGACTCCAGAAACACCCCAAGATCCATGTCAGCACTGGAGAGGAATCCTCAGGTTCCGGCACCGACTCCACACAATGTCTTAGGCATCGGCATCGACAGGAGAGGAATCCCGAGAGGCCCCCTAGCAACTCGCATGGGGACTGGCCTTTCCTGAGGCCACCAGAGCGGGTCCCTGAGGTCCCCGTCGTAAGTCGAGAGCACCTGCCGCAACTCGAGAAAATCCAGGAGGTTCTACCCACCAGGCGAGATGAGGCCCATTTCCGCTGAGGTGTCTCGAGGCTAATCACACCTAACCTCTGGAGACTTCCAGAGGGTCCTTCACACCCTTCCTGCAACTCAAGAAGATCCCGACATACCAGTCTCCACCGAGAGGAAGCACGAGAGACCCGCCCACATCCAGAGGAGCCCCGTTTCTGCCATCCTAGCTAGAGAGGAGGGATCCTTTCCCTGCAGGTTCGGGATAGAATTCCGGCGTTCCCGTCGCATCTCAAGAGGAGGCGCTCTCCACAGGAAAGGCGAGAGGAACTCCAGGGTCGTGCCACCATTCCCAGAGTCCCCCAGAATGTCTCAGTCCATTCCATGGAAACCTGTTTTTCCTGCACTTGCCTCGACTTTCAAGCCGAGGATCGGCTCACACCACGGTGGCACGTGGGACAGCCCTGTGGGAGAAAGCCCTCGTGGGGAAAGCCACAGATCCCTTGATCCACGCCAAAGGGAGGCGTGACACTGCTGCTACAGCTCCGGAGGAAAGCGCACGTGCATGGCCCACTCGAGACGAGGACTGACTCCCCTGGGGAGACTCCAGAAGTACCCCAAGATCCATGTCAGCACTGGAGAGGAATCCTCAGGTTCCGGCACCGACTCCACACAAGGTCTTAGGCCCTGGAATAGACGGGAGAGGAATCCGAGAGACCCCGAGCAACTAGCATGGGGACTGGCCTTCCCTGAGGCCACCAGAGCGGGTCCCTGAGGTCCCCGACGTAAGTCGAGAGCACCTGCCGCAACTCGAGAAAATCCAGGAGGTTCTCCCCTAAAGGCGAGTTGAGGCCCATTACCGCAGAGGTGTCTCGAGGCTAATCACACCTAAACTCTGGAACTTCCAAATGGTCCTTCAAAACCATGCTGCAACTCAAGAAGATCCCCGACATAACCGTCTCCACTCGAGAGGAAGCACGAGAGTCCCGCCCACATCCAGAGGAGCCCCGTTTCCCGCCTCCTAGCTCGAGAGGAGGGATCCTTTCCCTGCGTGGTCGGGAAAGAATTCCCGGCGTTCCCGTCGCATCTCAAGAGGAGGCGCTTTCCACAGGAAAGTCGAGAGGAACTCCAGGGTCGTGCCACCATTCCCAGAGTACCCTGGATGTCTCAGTCCATTCCAGGGAAAGCTGTTTTCCCTGCAGTGCGACGGCTTTCAAGCCGAGGATCGACTCACACCATGGTGGCACGTGGGACAGCCCTGTGGGAAAGCCTCGTGGGAAAGCCTCGAGGGAAAGACCCTGATCCCTTGATCCACGCAAAGGGAATCGCGACACTGCTGCTTCAGCTCGGGAGGAAAGCGCACGTGCATGCCCCCACTACGAGACGAGGACTGACTCCCCTCGGAGAGACTCCAGAAGTACCTCAAGATCCATGTCAGCACTGCAGAGGCATCCTCAGGTTCTGGCACTGACTCCACACAAGGTCTGAGGCCCCAGCATCGACGGGAGAGGAATCCCGAGAGGCCACGGAGGAACTCGCATGGGGACTGGCCTTTCCTGTGGTCACCAGAGCGGGTCCTTGAGGTCCCCGTCATAAGTCGAGAGCACCTGCCGCAACTCGAGAAAATCCAGGAGGTTCTCCCCTCCAGGTGAGATGAAGCCCATTTCCGCTGAGGCGTCTCGAGGCTAATCACACCTAAACTCTGGAACTTCCAAAGGGTCCTTCACACCCTTGCTGCAACTCAAGAAGTTCCCAGACATACCCGTCTCCACTAGAGAGGAAGCACGAGAGTCCCGCCCACATCCAGAGGAGCCCCGTTTCCGCCTCCTAGCTCGAGAGGAGGAATCCTTTCCCTGCGTGGTCGGGAAAGAATTCCTGGCGTTCCCGTCGCATCTCAAGAGGAGGCGCTCTCCACAGGAAAGGCGAGAGGAACTCCAGGGTCGTGCCACCATTCCCAGAGTCCCCCAGATGTCTCAATCCATTCCAGGGAATCCTGTTTTTCCTGTACTGCCTCGACTTTCAAGCCGAGGATCGACTCACACCACGGTGGCACGTGGGACAGCCCTGTGGGAAAGCCTCGTGGGAAAACCTCGTTGGGAAAGCCTCGAGGGAAAGCCCCTGATCCCTTGATCCACGCAAAGAGAAGCGTGACACTGCTGCTTCAGCTCGGGAGGAAAGCGCACGTGCATTCCCCCACTCGAGACGACGACTGACTCCCCTGGGAGACTCCAGAAGTACCCCAAGATCCATGTCAGCACTGGAGAGGAATGCCTCAGGTTCCGGCACCTACTCCACACAAGATCTTAGGCCCCGGCATCCACTGGAGAGGAATCCCGAGAGGCCCCGAGCACCTCGCGTGGGTTATGGCCTTGCCTTAGGCCACCACAGCGGGTCCCTGAGGTCCCCGTCGTAAGTCGAGAGCACCTGCCGCAACTCTAGAAAAACCAGGAGGTTCTCAGCTCCAGGCGAGATGAGGCCCATTTCCACTGAGGCGTTTCGAGGCTAATCAAATCTAACTTCTGGAACTTCCAAAGTGGTCTTTCACACCTTTGCTGCAACTCAAGAAGTTCCCCGACATTCCCGTCTCTTCTCCAGAGGAAGCACGTGAGTCCCGCCCACATCCAGAGGAGCCCCGTTTCCGGACTCCTAGCTCGAGAGGACGGATCCTTTCCCTGCGTGGTCGGGAAAGAATTCCCGGAGTTCCTGTCGCATCTCAAGAGGAGGCGCTCTCCACAGGAAAGGCGAGAGGAACTCCAGGATCAGTCCCGCATTCCAGAGTCCCCCAGATGTCTCAAGTCCATTCCAGGGAAACCTGTTTTCCCTGCACTGCCTCGACTTTCAAGCCGAGGATCGACTCACACCACGGTGGCACGTGGGACAGCCCTGTGGGAAAGCCTCGTGGGAAAGCTCGTGGGAAAGCCTCGAGGGAAAGCCCCTGATCACTTAATCCACGCGAAGGGATGCGTGACACTGCTGCTAGAGCTCGGAGAGGAAAGCGCACGTGCATGCCCCCACACGAGACGAGGACTGACTCCCTTGGGGAGACTCTAGAAGTTCCCCAAGATCCATGTCAGCACTGGAGAGGAAACCTCAGGTTCTGGCACCGGACTCCACACAAGGTCTTAGGCCCCGATATGACTGGGAGAGGAATCCCAAGAGGCCCCAGAGCAACTCGCATGGGGACTGAACTTTCCTGAGGCCACCAGAGCGGGTCCCTGAGGTCCCGTCGTAAAGTCGAGAGCACCTGCCGCAACTCGAGAAAATCCAGGAGGTTCTCCCCTCCAGGCGAGATGAGGCCCAATTCCGCTGAGGCGTCTCCAGGATATTCACCAAACCTCTGGAACTTCCAAAAGGGTTCTTCACACCCTTGCTGCAACTCAAGAAGTTCCTCGACATACCCGTCATCAACTAGAGAGGAAGCACGAGAGTCCCGCCCACATCCAGAGGAGCCAGGTTTCCGCCTACTAGCTCGAGAGGAGGGATCCTTTCCCTGCGTGGTCGGGAAAGAATTCCCGGTGTTCCGTCGCCCATCTCAAGAGGAGGCACTCTCTACAAGAAAGGACGAGAGGAACTCCAGGGTCGTGCCACCATTCCCAGAGTCCCCCAGATGTCGCTGTCCATTCCAGGGAAACCTGTTTTCCGCTGCACTGCCTCGACTTTCAAGCCGAGAATCGACTCACACCACGGTGGCACGTGGGACAGCCCGGTGGGGAAGCCTCGTGGGGGAAAGCCTTGTGGGAAAGCCTCGAGGGAAAGCCACAGATCCCTTGATCCACGCGAAGGGAAGCGACACTGCTGCTACAGCTCGGAGGAAAGCGCACGTGCATGCCCCCACTCGAGACGAGGACTGACTCCCCTGGAGAGACTCCAGAAGTACCCCAAGATCCATGTCAGCACTGGAGAGCAATCCTCAGGTTCCGGCACAGACTCCACACAAGGTCTTAGGCCCCAGCATCGACGGGAGAGGAATCCGAGAGGCCCCGAGCAACTCGCTTGGGGACTGGCCTTTCCTGTGGCCACCAGAGCGGGACCCTGAGGTCCCCGTCGTAAGTCGAGATCGCCTGCCCCAACTCGAGAAAATTCAGGAGGTTCTCCCCTCCAGGCGAGATGAGGCCCATTTCCGCTGAGGCGTCTCGAGGCTAATCACACCTAACCTCTGGAACTTCAAAAGGGTCCTTCACACCCTTGCGGCAACTCAAGAAGTTCCCCGACTTACGTGTCTCCACTCGAGAGGAAGCACAAGAGTTTCGCCCACATCAAGAGGAGCCCCGTTTCCGCCTCCTAGCTCCAGAGGAGGGATCCTTTCCTGCGTGGTCGGGAAAGAATTCCCGGCGTTCTCTCGTCGCATCTCAAGAGGAGGCGCTCTCCACAGGAAAGGCGAGAGGAACTCCAGGGTCGTGCCACCATTCCCTGAGTCCCCCATATGTCTCAGTCCATTCAGGGAACCTGTATTCCCTGCACTGCCTCGACTTTCAAGACGAGGATCGACTCACACCATAGTTGCACGTGGGGCAACCCTGTGGAAAGCCTCGTGGGAAAGCCTCGAGGGAAACCACAGATCCCTTGATCCACGCGAAGGAAGCGTGACACTGCTGCTAAAGCTCGGGAGGAAAGCGCACGTGCATGGCCCACTCGAGACGACGACTGACACCCCTGGGGAGACTCCAGAAGTACCCAAGATCCATGTCAGCACTGGAGAGGAATCCTCAGGTTCCGGCACCGACTCCACACAAGTCTTAGACCCCCGCATCTACGGGAGAGGAATCCCGAGAGGCCCCAGAGCAACTCACATGGGGACTGGCCTTTCCTGAGGCAACCAGAGCGGGTCCCTGAGGTCCCCATCGTAAGTCGAGAGCACCTGCCGCAACTCGAGAAAATCCAGGACGTTCTCCCCTCCAGGCGAGATGAGGCCCATTTCGGCTGAGGCAACTTAGGGGGTAATCACACTTAATCTCTGGAACTTCCAAAGGGTCCTTCACACCTTGCTGCAAGTCAAGAAGTTCCCCGACATACCCGTCTCCACTCAAGAGGAAGAGAGAACCCCGCCCCCAGCTGCTAGCTCGAGAGGAGGGATCCTTTCCCTGCGTGGTCCTGAAAGAATTCCTAGGGTTCCCGTCTCATCTCAAGAGGAGGCCATCTCCACAGGAAAGGCGAGAGGAACTCCAGCATCAGGCCCCATTCCCAGAGTCCCCCAGATGTCTCAGTCCATTCCAGGGAAACCTTTTTCCCTTCACTGCCTCGCCTTTCAAGCCGAGGATTGACTCACACCGTGATGGCACGTTGGACAGCCCTGTGGGAAAGACTCGTGGGAAAGCTCGAGGAAAGCCACAG
>NW_017202974.1:0-18927 GCF_001704415.2 Capra hircus
TTCCAGATATTAGGTGTGATTATCCTCGAGACGCCTCAGCGGAAATGGGCCTCATCTCGCCTGGAGGGGAGAACCTCCTGGATTTTCTCGAGTTGTTGCAGGTGCTCTCAACTTAAGACGGGACCTCAGGGACCGCTCTGGTGGCCTCAGGAAAGGCCAGTCCCAAGCGAGTTGCTCTGGAGCCTCTCGGGATTCCTCTCCCGTCGATGCCGGGGCCTAAGACCTTTTTGGAGTCGGGGCCAACCCTGAGGATGCCTCTCCATTGCTGACATAAATCTTTCCGTACTTCTGGAGTCTCGCCAGGGAGTCATTCCTCATCTCGTGTGGGGGCATGCACCTGCCATTTCCTCACGAGCTGTAGCAGCAGTGTCACGCTTGCTGACGTGTGGATCAAGGGATCTGTCGCTTTCCATTGAGGCTTTCCACGAGGCTTTCCAACAGGGGCTGTCCCACGTGCCACGGTGGTGTGAGTCGATCCTCGGCGTGGACGTCGAGGCAGTGCAGGGAAAAACAGGTTCTTCCTGAATGGACTTAGACATCTGGGGGACTCTTAGAATGCTGGCAAGGCCCTGGAGTTCCTCTCGTCTTTCCTGTTGAAAGCTCCTCCTCTTGATATGCGACGCGAAGGCCTGGAATTCTTTCCCGAAGACGAAGGGAAAGGATCCCTCTTCTCGAGCTACGAGGCGGAAACGGGGCTCCACTGGATGTGGGCGGGACCCTCGTCCTTCCTCTCGAGTGGAGATGGGTATGTCGGAGAACTTCTTGACTTGCAGCAAGGGTGTGAAGGACCCTTTGGAAGTTCCAGAGGTTAGTTGTGATTAGCCTCGAGACGCCTCAGCGGAAATGGGCCTCATCTCGCCTGGAGGGGAGAACCTCCTGGATTTTCTCCAGTTGCGGCAGGTGCTCTCGAGTTTCGACAGAGACCTCAGGGACCCGCTCTGGTGACCTCAGGAAAGGCCAGTCCCCATGCGAGGTGCTAGGGGCCCTCTCAGGATTCCTCTCCTGTCGATGCCGGGGCCTAAGTCCCTTGTGTGGAGTCGGGACCGGAACCTGAGGATTGCTCTCCAGTGCTGACATGGATCTTGGCGTACTTCTGGAGTCTCCCAAGTGGCGTCAGTCCTCGGCTCGAGTGGGGTCATGCACGTGCGCTTTCCTCCTGAGCGGTAGCAGCAGTGTCTCGCTTCCCGTCCCGTGGATCAAGGGATCTGTGGCTTTCCCTCGAGTCTTCCCATGAGGCTTTCTCTCAGGGCTATTCCACTTGCCACCATGGTGTGATCGATCCTCGGCGTGAAAGTCGAACCAGTGCAGGGAAAACAGGAACCTCCTTCCCCACAGTAGGGGGTACACTGTCCCCTTGGTCGGGTATCTCCAGGGCACTCGCGCTGGGGGGTTGCCCGTGGATATTCGGGCCTCAGGCTCCACGTGAGAAAAGCCCCAAATGGCATTAGCTGCCAGTCCAGACGCTGGCCCCTCAGGTCTCTGTCCGGAGCCTTGGGCTCCAGGCAACTCAAAGCCCTCGGGGTGGCACTCTGGGACTGCTGTAGGGAATGGACGCCAAGAGCCCACGAAGGAGTTGGGGAGGGGGCAGGGGGGAAACAGAGGCGAGGACAGCGAGGGATCTAGGTGGAGGCGCTGGAGAGAGCGTCTGGTGTCCCAGAATGCCTCAGAGGAGCCAGAGGGGGACAGTCGAGGCCCAGGGACCTGTGGAATGTGAAAAGGCGGGAAATCCCAGAGCAAGGCAGGCTGGGAAAGGGGGCGTTGGTGGCCAATTCAAAGGGACCTAGGGGCGTTTCCTGGGCGGTGAGCTCCCTTGGCACTGCTGAGGGCCCCTGATTGATCCACCCGGGATTGATCCCACCCCCCGCTGAGAGGGAGGGCCACAAACCAAAGCCCCCGAACTGCCCGCCCACCCCAACGGGGATCTTGGCGGTCCGGGGCACAGCCGTGCCCGGGAAAAGCCCACTCACTCCACGGGACTCCGTCCAGGGTCTCTGCTTGGAAAGAGGCCAGGGGCGGCCCCCTCCATCTACCCACCCAAACCTTATTGACGTCAATGGGGGCGGAGCCGCCTCCCGCTTTCCAGAGTCCTGAGCTGCTGGGTCCCCACCCACTCGGCCAGCAGTCTGCAGCATGCCCGTGTGCCTCTCCCACCATGGCTTCGTCCGGCTCCTCCAGCACCTCAAGCAGTACGTTTGCCCTCGGTCCCTGTGGTCGGATCACATCTCAGGGGATTTGCAGGTGGCCTGGGCAAGGGCTCTCGGCCAACGTGTTGACCCCCCTCCCACCCGAGAACGGCGGGGACCCATCGGCCAGGCCCGGGGTTCCGAGGCGTCAGGTGTGCCCAAATTCGGAGGGCCTGGCATCGTTCGTTCATCTTGCTCCTTTGGCACACGCATGGCTTCTCCGTTCTCTTTTCTGGGAAGACAGTGTTGTTTCAGGGGGAGTGCTGCGGGGGGCGGGGGCCGGGGTTGGGTGGTGGTGGGAGCAGGTGCTGTGCTGGGATGAGGCCCTTTATCCTCATATCTTCCTGTGGGAATGGGAGTCGGGGAGCTCTGTGGCCTTGCTGCCTTTAGTGGCTTCCTCTGCGCAGGGGCCTAGTGGCTTCTGCCTTTTGTCAGGCGTTACGGGGTTTGGGCTTCGCTTTGGTGGCCTTGGCCTTTGCCTTGGCCTGGGCCTTGGCCTTGCCCTTGGCGTTGCCCTTGCCCTTGCCTTGGCCTTGGGCTGGGCCTTGCCTTGCCCTTGAATTTGAACTTGACCTTGACCTTGACCTTGACCTTGAACTTGACTTAGAACTTAACCTTAACCTTGAACTTGACCCTGAACTTGACCTTGACCTTGACCTTGAAGTTGACCTTGACCTTGAACTTGAACTTGATCTTGACCTTGAACTTGACCTTGACCTTGAACCTGAACTTGAACTTGACCTTTACCATGAACTTGAACTTGACCTTGACCTTGAACTTCAACTTGACCTTGAACTTGAACTTGACCTTGACCTTGACCAACAACGGGAGACCTCGAGATTTGCTCAGAGCACCGGAGGTCCAGAAGCAGGGCCCTGTATCTCCCCTTCCCTTTGTGATCATTGCAAAGACATTCCTAGCTGATAGCGGGAGTGCCCCTGAAGAAGCAAGCAGTGGGAGTGTGTTTGACACGACTGTGTGCCTTCCTGGCCTCATCTCCACAAGGGGCCTTTCCTCTCGAAGTAGGCCCCATGTCCCCTTGGGGAGGGTGTCATGCCTCTTTTCTCCTCACTGCCAAAGGGTGGAGCCAAGCTCGCTCTGTCAGAGGTACAAAAACAGCAATTGAATGGATTTTCAAGCTCTTGCTAGGCTGCACCCTTTCAGGGCCCACTTTACTGAAACAGGTGCTCTGTGGCCCCTGGTTGGGTATGCAGGTTCACAAACAGGGTGAGATCCTGTCCAAGCCAAGAATTTTCCTGAAAGACCTAGGCTCACTAGAGCTCTCCTCCAGAGCAAAGGGGATAGAGGAGATGTATGGAGGAGTCTTTGCCTTTCCCTGTGAGTGTGGGGCTACTCCCTACAGCCCCCAGCTCAGAGATAACTGCCTCTAAGAAAGGAATGGCAAGAAGCGCTATTCTTGGAGGTTGGGACAGGGAGTTCGCAGCATGTGGGGAAAGAAAGACTTCTTCGGGGAAGAAGAGGCAACCACCGGGGGTGTGTTTGCAAGCCTCTATTTGGAAGGAACGGGTTTGCTTATACAACTCAAGACCTCCAGATCTGCTCAGAGGACTGAAGTTCCAGAGACAGGGCCATGTATCTCCCCTTCCCTTTGAGATCCTTGCAAAGACATTCCTAGCAGATCGTGGGAGTGCCCATGAAGAAGCAAGCAGCGGGAGTGTGCTTGACATCACTGGCTGCCTACCTGGGCTCAGCTCCTCAAGGGGCCTTTCTCTCCTGGTAGGCCCTATGTCCCCTTTGGGAGAGGGTTGTGCCCTCTTCCCTCCACACTGCCAAAGGGTGGAGGTGGAGCAAACTCGTTCTCTCCGAGGTAAAAAAAAAAAAGACAAATTGGATGGATTTTTAAGCTCTTGCTATGCTGCACCCCTCCAGGACCCACTCGAGCAAAACAGGTGCCCTGTGGCCCCTAGGTCGGGTATGCAGGTTCACACACCGGGTGTGATCCCGTCAAAGCCAAGAATTTTTCTGACAGACCTAGGCTCACTAGAGCTCTCCTCCAGAGGAAAGGGGACAGAAAAGACGTGTGTGTGGAGGTGGCTCTGCCTTTCCAGGTCCCAATCTCAGGGATAACTGCCCCTAAGAAAGGACCTGCTGCTACTGCTGCTGCTAAGTTGCTTCAGTCGTGTTCGACTCTGTGCGACGCCATAGACGGTAGCCCACTAGGCTCCCCCGTCCCTGGGATTCTCCAGGCAAGAACAGTAAGTGGGTTGCCATTGCCTTCTCCAATGCATGAAAGTGAAAATGAAAGTGCAGTCGCTCAGTCGTGTCCGACCCTCAGCGACCCCACGGACTGCAGCCTACCAGGCTTCTCCGTCCATAGGATTTTCTGAAAGGAACTGCAAGAAGCGCTTTTCCAGGAGGCTGGGAAAGGGAGTTCGCAGGATGTGGGGAAAGAGAGCCTCCTTCGGGGAAGAATAGGCGGCCACTTGTTTTGTGTTGCAAACCTCTATTTGGAAGGAACAGGTTAGCTTATACAAAGGGAGACCTCCAGATCTGCTCAGAGGACCGAAGTTGCAGAGGCAGGTCGGTGTAATTTCCCTTCACTTTGCGATCCTTGCAAAGACATTCCTTGCTGATAGATGATTCAGCAAGGGCCTTTGAGACTGTTGTTTTCTTTCCTAGGTTCAAAGATTCCTTCAGTTCCTAATATAGATATCCTAGAAATTATGTGACATCCGTGAAAATCTGATATGTCCTGGTCAAATGCTGTCAGTTATAATTCCAGTTATCATATTAAAGCATTTCAAGTCGCAGCAGTGACCAGATTACATTGTCAATTTCTATTTAATCAGGTTTTAACCATGTCCTCTATGGTTTCACACTGATGCCTTTGCAGAAATACTGCTACTTCAAGATATATGGAATATACTTTTTTTAAGCTTACCGATAATTTGTTTGTTTGTTTGTTTGTCTTCTGGTAAGCTGGTAGCAGATGGAATTTAGTCTCCTCTCTAGGTTAAGAGAACAAAGTTTTCTTAGAATGCAATTTTTGATAACAGACTATGAATTTCTTTACCTTTCATTGATTTATAATTGTTTTCATCATCTGTTTTTTTACTTCGGTAAAGTAAATAAGCCTTATTTAAGATTTTGGTACATGTTGGATGGACTAAGCTTTCCCCACTCTTGCAAGTTCCCTTAACCCTTCAGATTCTTCTCGTGGGACCAAGATCTCACTTTCCTCCAGAGGGACAATCCAAGCTTTTTATTAGTTGATCTGCCCCTGACATCAGAGTCCATTTGAGCACGAGTTGGCATATAATTTAGGCATGAAACTATGACTACATAAAGAAAAGGTGATTTTATGATTCAGGGATGGCCATGATATGCCTTGCACTTCAGAGAAAATGGGTTAAAATGATTTTTTTTTCTTCAAAACTGCACAGCCAGTTCTTTCAGCATATGCAATTGAAAACATCTAGTCATTAGGTCAGTTTTCATTCCAATCCCAAAGAAAGGCAATGACAAAAATATTCAAGGTGCTGCACAATTGCACTCATCTCACACACTAGTAAAGTAATGCTCAAAATTCTCCAAGTTCACATGAACTGTGAACTTCCAAATGTTCAAGAGGGATTTAAAAAATGCAGAGAAACCAGAGATCAAACTGCCAACATCCACTGGATCATTGAAAAAGCAAGAGAGTTCCAGAAAAAAAGACATCTATTTCTGCTTTATTGACTATGCCAAAGCCTTTGACTGTGTGGATCACAATAAACTGGGAAAAATTCTGAAAGAGATGGGAATACCAGACCACCTGACCTGTCTCTTGAGAAACCTGTATGCAGGTCAGGAAGAAACAGTTCGAACTGGACATGGAACAACAGACTGGTTCTTAATAGGAAAAGGAATATGTCAAGGCTGTATATTGTCAGCCTGCTTATTTAACTTATATGCAGAGTACATCATGAGAAACACTGGGCTGGAGGAAGCACACGCTGGAATCCAGATTGCTGGGAGAAATATCAATAATCTCAGATATGCAGATGACACCACCCTTATGGCAGAAAGTGAAGAAGAACTAAAGAGTCTCCTGATGAAAGTGAAAGAGGAGAGTGAAAAAGTTAGCTTAAAGCTCAGCATTCAGAAAACTAAAATCATTGCATCCAGTCTCATCACTTCATGGCAAATAGATGGGAAAACATTGGAAACAGCAGCGGACTATTTTTGGGGGCTTGGAAATCACTGCAGGTGATGGCTGCCTCCATGAACTTAAAACATATTTATGACTTGGAAGAAAAGTGATGACCAAAATAGACAGCATATTAAAAAGCCGAGACGTTGCTTTGCCAACAAAGATCCATCCAGTCAAGGCTATGGTTTTTCCATATGTCATGGATGGATATGAAAGATGTACTATAAAGAAAGTGACAGCTGAAAATTGGATGCTTTTGAACTGTGGTGTTGGAGAAGATGCTTGTAGGTCGCTTAGACTACAAGGAGACACAACCACTCCATCCTAAAGGAAATCAGGTCTGAATATACATTGGAAGGACTAATACTGAACCTGAAACTCCAATACTTTGGCCACTTGATGTGAAGAGCTGACTCACTTGGAAGTTGCTTTGATTTGCCTGTGAGTGTGGGAGCCCTCCCTGGGCAAAGGGCCTCAGGGGTCATTGCCACTGAATCACGACCTCCAAGCAAGCGCATTCCAGCTGTGTGACATTCAGGAAGCAGGAGACTGGGAAAACTATCTTCCTTAGAGGAAGGAAAGTCATCCACAGAGAGTGTGTTTTCAGGCCTCTCTTTGCAGCAAGTGTTTTGCTTCTCAGACATCAGAGCTGCAGGCTTGCTCTGAGGGCCTCAATTGCAGAGTCAGGGCTGTGTGTCTCACTGCACTTTCCAAGCATTGCAGACACATTCCTAGGTTGGAGCAGTGCTTCCCATGAGAAAGAAGCCTCGGGAGTGTGTCTGAGCGGGCTGAGTGCCATGCTAGGGTCACCTAGTCGAGGGCACCTTGCACATCCAATGGGCCCCAGGCGAGTAGCTATGGACCGGCCCTTCGGTTGAGACATCCCAAAGCAGGGAACAAAGCTAGCTCTGTCAGAAGGAGGAAAACAGCAATGGGATGGATTTTCAAGCAGTTGCTAAGTCACACCACGTTAGGGCTCCCCGGGAAAGAAATGCAAATTTTGGCCTCTAGGCCCAGTATCCAGATGTGTGCACAGGATATTTTCCCCACAGGATCCAAGAATGTTCCAGACAGACCTAAGCTCACTAGCTCTCTCCTGCAGAGGAAATGAAATATTGTTGCTGAACCACGAAAAGATGCTGGGATTCTTGGCTTATGGAGGAGAAGAATTCAATCCAGGGCCCAAGACGAGGCTTGATTGCTCAGAGCTTTTGTGCAATAGAGTTTTATTAAAGGATAAAGGAGATAGAGAAAGCTTCTGACAGAGACATTACAAGGGGCAGAAAGCGTACCCCCTTGCTAGTGTTAGTAATGGAGTTATATACTCTCCAATAAGTTATGACAACGAACAAAAGAATGTCTGGAGGTTGTAAAGACTCACTAGACCTACTCCCATAATTTACATTTTAAGATAACAGGATTAGCCAGAAGGTTTTTTCCAGAGACCGTCCTCAAGAAGGATGCATGATTGTTATATAATCCTAAGGAAAGTAGAGGGAAAAACAGTTTGTCCTTCCTTCCTCCTTGAGAATTCTAGACCCCTCTCTCCTTGGGGACCCTTGAACTTCTTAGAAACCTGCCTTGGCAATGACTCTCTCAGAAACATGATTGAACAGCCGTTTGGAGCTTCCTTTGACTTTCCCTGGGAGGGAGGGAGCCCTCCCTGAGCACAGGGCCTCAGGGGCCATGGCCAATGAAAAATAATCTCCCAGCAAGTGCTTTTCAGCCCTGTGTGACTCTCAGCCCACAGGAGGCTGAGAAAACTCTCTTCCTTGGAGGAAGGAAAGGCAGCCCAAGAGTGTGTTTTCAGGCCTGTATCTTGCAGCAAGTGTTTGGCTTGTTAGACAGAAGACCTGCAGGCCTGTTCCAACAGACTCAATTCCAGAATCAGGGCCTTGTGTCTCCCTGCAGTTTCCTGGCCTTGCAAACACATTCCTAAGTGAGAGCAGCCCTGCCCATGGGGAAGCAGGCTGCGGGAGTGTGTCTGAGGGGGCCAGGTGTCATGCTGGGGTCACCTGGTCGAGGGCACCTTGCACCTCCAATGGACCCCAGGCAAGGAGTTGCAGGCCACCACCTTGCTTCTGAAATCCCAAAATGGGGAGCAAAGCTCGCTCTGTCAGAGGGAAGAAAACAGCAACAGGATGGATTTTCAAGCAGTTGCTAGGCTGTACTGCGTTAGGGCTCCAAGGAAGGAAAATGCGAATTTTAGCCCCTACGACTGGTATCCAGGTGGGCTCCCAGGATGATTTCCCCGCAGGATCCAAGAACGTTCCAGACAGACCTGGGCTCACTAGCTCCCTCCTGCAGAGGAAACATGAGAGAACAGCTGTTTGGAGGTTGCTTTGACTTCCCCTGGGAGGGTAGGATCCCTCCCTGGGTGCAGGGCCTCAGGGGCCATTGCCGCTGAGAAATGCCCTCTAAGCCAGACCTTTGCAGCCTTGTATGACTCAGCACGGAGGAGACTGGAAAAGCTCTCTTCCTTGGAGGAAGGAAAGGCAGCCCCAGAGAGTGTGTTTTCACACCTGTATCTTGCAGCAAGTGTTTGGCGTCTCAGACGTCAGACCTCCAGGCCTGCTCCAACGGCCTCAGTTCCAGAGTCAGGGCCGTGTGTCTCCCTGCATTTTCTGAGCCTTGGGAACACATTCCTAGGTCAGAACAGTCCTGCCCATGGGGAAGGAGGCTGCGGGAGTGTGTCTGAGGGGGTCGAGTGCCATGCTGGGGTCCAATAGACCCGGTACCTCCAATAGACCCCAGGACAACAGCGGTGGGGCTCCCCCTGGCTTCCGAAATGCCAAAGCGAGAAGCAAAGCTAGCTCTATCAGAAGGAAGAAAAGAGCAATCGGATGGATGTTCAGGCTGTTGCTGGGCCGCACCACTTCAGGGTCCCCCCCGAGAGGAACAGGCGCCCTGTGGCCCCTAGGTCCGATATGCAGGTTAACACACAGGGTGTGTCCCCATAGGAGCCAAGAATTTTCCTGACAGACCTAGGCTCACTAGAGCTCTCCTACAGGGCAAAAGGGGTAGAACAGACTGTGGATGTGACTCTGCCTTTCCCAGCGAGCATGGGGCCCTCCCTATGGCCCCGGGCTCCAGGGAAAATTGTCCCTGAAAAATGACCTCCAAGAAGCGCTTTTCCAGCAGGCTGTGATGCAGAGTTCACAGGATGCGGGGAAAGTGATCGTCCTACAGGGAAGAAGAGGCAGCCACCCAGTGTGTGTTTGCAAGCCTGTATTTGGAAGAAACTGGTTAGCTCCTTCAAGGGGAGACCTCCAGGTCTGCTCAGAGGACCGAAATTCCAGAGGCAGCACCATGCATCTCCCCTGTCCTTTCTGAGCCTTGGAAAGACATTCCTAGCTTATAGCGGTATTGCTCATGAAGAAGCAGGATGCAGGAATGTGTCAGACATGACTGGGTGCCTTCCTGGGTTCAGCTCCGTGAGGGGCCTTTCCACTCAAAGTAGGTCCCATGCCTCCTTGGGGAGGAAGTGGGGCCCGCTTGCCTCCAAATTGCCAAAGGCTGGAACAAAGCTAGTTCTATCAGAGGTAAGAAAAGAGCAATTGGATGGATGTGGAAGCTGTTGCTGGGCCGCACTGCTTCAGGCCCCCCACCCCTCTGCCCCCGAGAGAAACAGGCGCCCTGTGGCCCCTAGGTCCTGGATGCAGTTTCACACATAGAATGTGTCCCCATAGGAGCCAAGAATTTTCC
Source organism: Capra hircus (assembly GCF_001704415.2). NCBI lineage: Eukaryota > Metazoa > Chordata > Mammalia > Artiodactyla > Bovidae > Capra > Capra hircus. Next base: position 10,042 of record NW_017202974.1, read on the forward strand.
TGACAGACCTAGGCTCACTAGAGCTCTCCTACAGAGCAAAGGGGATGGGACAGATGTGTGGCTGTGGCTCTGCCTTTCCCTGGGAGTGTGGAGCCGCTCCCTATGGCCCCGGGCTCCAGGGGAAATTGCCCCTGAATAATGACCTCCAAGAAGCGCTTTTCCAACTGGCTGAGACGTGGAGTTCTCAGGATGCAGGGAAAGCGAGTGTCCTTCGGGGAAGCAAAGGCAGTCACCTGTTATCATGACTTACTAGAATAGTAGGTACCTTCTCCGGTTGGGCAGAGGCCTTCCCTACCTGATCTGAAAAAGAAAATGAAGTAGCTCGCTGATTTGAGAAATAATTCCCAGACTTGGGTTTCCAACCAGTATAGAATCCGACAATGGCCCTGTCTTTGTAGCCACGTTAATTAACAGGTATGTGAAGCTCTAAATATCAGTGGAAATTACATACAGCATATAGGCCTCAGGGGAAATGGGCCTCATCTCGCCTGGAGGGGAGAACCTCCTGGATTTTACCCAGTTGCGGCAGGTGCTCTCGAGTTACGATGCGGACCTCAGGGACCCGCTCTGGTGGCCTCAGGAAAGGCCAGTCCCCATGCGAGTTACCAGGGGGCCTCTAGGGATTCCTCACCCATCGATGCCGTTGCCTAAGACCTTGTGTGGAGTCGGGGCCAGACCCTGAGGATGCCTCTCCAGTGCTGACATGAGTCTTTCCATACTTCTGGAGTCTTGCCACGGGATTCAGTCCTCATCTCATGTGGGGGCATGCACCTGCCAATTCCTCACGAGCTGTAGCAGCAGTGTCACGCTTTCTGACGTGTGGATCAAGGGATCTGTCGCTTTCAATTGAGGCTTTCACACGAGGCTTTCCAACAGGGCTGTCCCACGTGCCACGGTGGTGTGAGTCGATCCTCGGCGTGAAATTCGAGGCAGTGCAGGGAAAACAGGTTCTTCTGGAATGGACTTAGACATCTGGGGGACTCTTGGAATGCTGGCAAGACCCTGGAGTCCCTCTCGCCTTTCCTGTGGAGATCTCCTCCTCTTGAGATGCGACGGGAACACGGGGAATTCTTTCCCACCCACGCAGGGAAAGAATCCCTCCTCTTAAGCTAGGAGGCGGAAACGGGGCTCCTCTGGATGTGGGCGGGACTGTTGTGCTTCCTCTCGAGTGGAGACGGGTATGTCGGGGAACTTCTTGAGTTGTAGCAAGGGTGTGAAGGACCCTTTGGAAGTTCCAGAGGTTAGGTGTGATTAGCCTCGAGACGCCTCAGCGGAAATGGGCCTCATCTCGCCTGGAGGGCAGAACCTCCTGGATTTTCTCCAGTTACAGCAGGTGCTCTCGACATACGACGGGGACCTCAGGGACCGGGTGTGGTGGCCTCAGGAAAGGCCAGTCCCCATACAAGTTGCTCGGTGGCCTCTCGGGATTCCTCTCCCGTCGATACCGGGGCCTAAGACCTTGTGTGTAGTCGGTGCCGGAACCTGAGGATTCCTCTCCAGGGATGACATGGATCTTGGGGAATTTCTGGAGTCTCCCCAGGGGAGTCAGTCCTCGTCTTGAGTGGGGGCATGCAGGTGCGCTTTCCTCCCGAGCTGTAGCAGCAGTGTCACGCTTCCCTTCGCGTGGATCAAGGGATCTGTGGCTTTCCCTCGAGGCTTTCCCACGAGGCTTACCCACAGGGCTGTCTCACGTGCCACCGTGGTGTGAGTCGATCCTCGGCTTGAAAGTCGAGGCAGTGCAGGGAAAACAGTTTTCCCTAGAATGGACTGAGACATCTGGGTGACTCTGCTAATTGTGGCACGACCCTGGAGTCCCTCTCGCCTTTCCTGTGGAGAGCACCTCCTCTTGAGATGCGACGGGAACGCGGGAAATTCTTTCCCGACCACGTAGGGAAAAGGATCCCTCCTCTCGAACTAGGAGGCGGAAACGGGGCTCCTCTGGATGTGGGCGGGACTCTCGTGCTTCCTCTCGAGTGGAGACGGGTATGTCGGAGAACTTCTTGAGTTGCAACAAGGGTGTGAAGGACCCTTTGGAAGTTCCAGAGGTGAGGTGTGATTAGCCTCGAGATGCCTCAGCGGAAATGGGCCTCATCTCGCCTGGAGGGGAGAACCTCCTGGATTTTCTCAAGTTGCGGCAGGTGCTCTCGACTTATGACGGGGACCTCAGGGACCCGCTCTGGTGGCCTCAGGAAAGGCCAGTCCCCATACGAGTTTCTCGGGTGCCTCTCGGAATTCCTCTCCCGACGATACCGGGGCCTAAGATCTTGTTTGGAGTGGATGCTGGAACCTGAGGATTCCTCTCCAGTGCTGACATGGATCTTGGGGTTCTTCTGGAGTCTCCCCAGGGGAGTCAGTCCTCGTCTCGAGTGGGGGCATGCACGTGCGCTTTCCTCCCGAGCTGTAGCAGCAGTGTCACGCTTCCCTTCGTGTGGATCAAGGGATCTGTGGCTTTCCCTCGAGGCTTTCCCACGAGGCTTTCCCACAGGGCTGTCCCACGTGCCACCGTGATGTGAGTCGATCCTCGGCTTGAAAGGCGAGGCAGTGCAGGGAAAACAGGTTTCCCTGGAATGGACTGAGACATCTGGGGTACTCAGGGAATGGTGGCACGACTCTGGAGTTCCTCTCGCCTTTAGTGAGATGAGCACCTCCTCTTGAGATGCGTCGGGAACGCCAGGAATTCTTTCCTGACCACGCAGGGAAAGGATCCCTCCTCTCGAGAGAGCAGGCGGAAACGGGTCTCCTCTGGATGTGGGCTGAATCTCGTGCTTCCTCTCGAGTGTCAACGGGTATGTCAGGGAACTTCTTGAGTTGCAGCAATGGTGTGAAGGACCCTTTGGAATTTCCAGAGGTTAGGTGTAATTAGCCTCGAGACGCCTCAGTGGAAATGGGACTCATCTCGCCTGGAGGGGAGAACCTCCTCTATTTTCTCGAGTTGAGGCCAATGCTCTCTACTTACGACGGGGACCTAACGGACCCGCTCTGGTGGCCTCAGGAAAGGCCAGTCCCCATGCGACTTGCTCGGGGGCCACTTGGGATTCCTCTCCCGACGATGCCGGGGCCTAAGACCTTGTGTGGAGTCGGTGCCGGAACCTGAAGATTCCTCTCCAGTGCCGACATGGATCTTGGGGTACTTCTGGAGTCTCCCCAGGGGAGTCAGTCCTCGTCTCGTGTGGGGGCATGCACGTGCGTTTCCTCCCGAGCTGTAGCAGCAGTGTCACGCTTCCCTTCGCGTGGATCAAGGGAACTGCGGCTTTCGCTCAAGCCTTTCCCACAAGACTTTCCCACAAGACTTTCCCTCGAGGCTTTCCCACGAGGCTTTCCCACAGGGCTGTCCCACGTGCCACCGTGGTGTGAGTCGATCCTCGGCTTGAAAGGCGAGGCAGTGCAGGGAAAACAGGTTTCCCTGGAATGTACTGAGACATCTGGGGGACTCTGTTAATGATGGCACGACCCTGGAGTTCCTCTCGCGTTTCCTGTGGAGAGCGCCTCCTCTTGAGATGAGACCGGAACGCCGAGAATTCTTTCTCGACCACGCAGGGAAAGATCCCTCCTCTCGAGCTAGGAGGCGGAAACGGGGCTCCTCTGGATGTGGGCGGGACTCTCGTGCTTCCTCTCGAGTGGAGACGGGTATGTCGGGGAACTTCTTGAGTTGCAGCAAGGGTGTGAAGGACCCTTCGGAAGTTCCAGAGGTTAGGTGTGATTAGCCTCGAGACGTCTCAGCGGAAATGGGCATCATCTCGCCTGGAGGGGAGAACCTCCTGGATTTTCTCGGGTTGCGGCAGGTGCTCTCGATTTACGATGGGGACCTCATTGACCCTCTCTGGTGGCCTCAGGAAAGGCCAGTCCCATGCGAGTTTCTCCGGGGCCTCTCGGGATTCCTCTCCAATCGATGCCGGGGCCTAATACCTTGTGTGGAGTCGGTGCCGGAACCTGAGGATTCCTCTCCAGTGCTGACATGGATCTTGGGGTACTTCCGAGTCTCCCCAGGGGGTCAGTCCTCGTCTCAAGTGGTGGCATGCACGTGCGCTTTCCTCCCGAGCTGTAGCAGCAGTGTCACCCTTCCCTTCGCATGGATCAAGTTATCTGTGGCTTTCGCTCGAGGCTTTCCCTCTGAGCTTTCCCACGAGGCTTTCCCACGAGGCTTTCCCACAGGGCTGTCCCACGTGCCACCGTGGTGTGAGTGGATCCTCAGCTTGAAAGTCGAGGCAGTGCAGGAAAAACAGGTTACCCTGTAATGGACTCAGACATCTGGGGGACTCTGGGAATGGTGGCACGACCCTGGAGTTCCTCTCGCCTTTCCTGAGGAGCGCGCCTCCTCTTGAGATGAGATGGGAACGCCGGGAATTCTTTGCCGACCACGCAGGGAAAGGATCCCTCCTCTCGAGCTAGGAGGCGGAAACGGGGCTCCTCTGGATGTGGGCGAGACTCTCGTGCTTCATCTCGAGTGGAGACGGGAATGTCGGGGAACTTCTTGAGTTGCAGCAAGGGTGTGAAGGACCCTTTGGAAGTTCAAGAGGTTAGGTGTGATTACTCTCGAGACGCCTCAGCGGAAATGGGCCTCATCTCGCTTGGAGGGGAGAACCTCCTGGATTTTCTCGAGTTGCGGCAGGTGCTCTCGACTTACGTCGGGGACCTCAGGGACCCCTCTGGTGTCCTCAGGAAAGGCCTCTCCACATGCGAGTTTCTCGGGGGCCTCTTGGAATTCCTCTCCAGTCGATGCCAGGGCCTAAGACCTTGTGTGGAGACGGTGCCGGAACCTGAGGATTCCTCTCCAGTGCTGACATGAATCTTGGGGTACTTCTGGAGTCTCCCCAGGGGAGTCAGACATCGACTCGAAGTGAGGGCAGGCACGTGCGCTTTCCTCCCGAGCTATAGCAGCAGTGTCATGCTTCCCTTCGCGTGGATCAAGGGATCTGTGGCTTTCCCTCGAGGCTTTCCCACGAGGCTTTCCCACAGGGCTGTCCCACGTGCCACCATGGTGTGCGTCGATCCTCGGCTTGAAAGTCGAGGCAGTGCAGGGAAAACAGTTTTCCCTGGAATGGACTGAGACATCTGGGGGACTGTGGGAATGGTGTCACGAACCTGGATTTCCTCTCGCCTTTCCAGAGGAGAGCGCCTCCTCTTGAGAGGCGAAGGGAACGCCTGGGAATTCTTTCCCGACCACACAGGGAAATGGATCCCACCACTCGAGCTATGAGGCGGAAAAGGGGCTCATCTGGATGTGGGCAGGACTCCTGTGCTTCCTCTCGAGTGGAGTCGGGTATTTCGGGGAATTTCTTGAGTTGCAGCCAGGTTGTGAAGAACCCTTTGAAATTTCCAGAGATTAGGTGTGATTAGATTCGAGACGCCTCAGCGGAAATGGGCCTCATCTCGCCTGGAGGGGAGAACCTCCTGGATTTTCTCCAGTTGAGGCAGGTGCTCACAACTTACGACCGGGACCTCAGGGACCTGCTCTGGTGGCCTCAGGAAAGACCAGTCCCCATGGGAATTGCTCGGTTACCTCTCGGGATTCCTCTCCCGTCGATGCCGGGGCCTAAGACATTGTGTGGAGATGGTGCCAGAACCTCAGGATTCCTCTCCAGTGCTGACATGGATCTTGAGGGACTTCTGGAGTCTCCTCAGGGAAGTCAGTCCTCGTCTTCAGTCGTGGCATGCACGAGCGCTTTCCTCCCGAGCTGTAGCAGCAGTGTCACCCTTCCCTTGGCGTGGATCAAGGGATCTGTGGCTTTCCCTCGAGGATTTCCCACGAGGTTTTCCCACGAGGCTTTCCCACAGGGCTGTCCCACGTGCCACCGTGGTGTGAGTCGATCCTCGGCTTGAAAGTCGAGGCAGTGCAGGGAAAACAGGTTTCCCTGGAATGGACTGAGATATCTGGGGGACTCTGGGAATGGTGGCACCACCCTGGAGTTCCTCTCGCATTTCCTGTGGAGAGTGCCTCCTCTGGAGATGCGACGGGAACCCCAGGAATTCTTTCCCGACACACAGTGAAAGGATCCCTCGTCTCGAGCTATGAGGCGAGAAAAGGGGCTCCTCTGGATGTGGGCGGGACTCTCGTGCTTCCTCTCGAGTGGAGACGGGTATGTCGGGGAACTTCTTGAGTTGCAGCAAGGGTGTGAAGGACCCTTTGGAAGTTCCAGAGGTTAGGTGTGATTAGCTTCGAGACGCCTCAGCGGAAATGGGCCTCATCTCGCCTGGAGGGAGAACCTCCTGGATTTTCTCGAGTTGTGGCAGGTGCTCTCGACATACGACGGGGACCTCAGGGACCCGCACTGGTGGCCTCAGGGAAAGGCCATTCCCCATGCGAGTTGCTCGGGGCCCTCTCGGGATACCTGCCCCATCGATGCCGGGGTCTAAGACCTTGTGTGGAGTCGGTGCCGGAACCTGAGGATTCCTCTCCAGTGCTGACATGGATCTTGGGGTACTTCTGGAGTCTCCCCAGGGGAGTCAGACATCGACTCGAGTGAGGGCAGGCACGTGCGCTTTCCTCCCGAGCTGCTAGCAGCAGTGATACGCTTCTCTTCGCGTGGATCGAGGGATCAGTGGCTTTCCCTCGAGGCTTTCCCACGAGCCTTTCCCACAGGGCTGTCCCACGTGCCACCGTGGTGTGAGTCGATCCTCGGCTTGAAAGTCGAGGCATTGCAGGGAAAACAGTTTTCCCTGGAATGGACAGAGACATCTGGGTGACTCTGGGAATGGTGGCACGAACCTGGATTTCCTCTCGCCTTTCCTGTGGAGAGCGCCTCCTCTTGAGATGCGATGGGAACGCCGGGAATTCTTTCCCGACCACGCAGGAAAGGATCCCTCCTCTCGAACTAGGAGGCGGAATCGGTGCTCCTCTGTATGTGGGCGGGACTCTCGTGCTTCCTCTCCTCGTGGAGACGGGTATGTCGAGGAGTTTCTTGAGTTGCAGCAAGGGTGTGAAGGAACTTTTGGAAGTTCCACATGTTAGGTGTGATTAGCCTGGATATGGCCTCAGCGGAAATGGGCCTCATCTCGCCTGGAGGGAAGAACCACCTGGATTTTCTCCAGTTGAGGCAGGTGCTCACAACTTACGACCGGGGACCTCAGGGACCTGCTCTGGTGGCCTCAGGAAAGACCAGTCCCCATGCGAATTGCTCGGGGTCCTCTCGGGATTCCTCTCCCGTCGATGCCGAGGCCTAAGACCTTGTGTGGAGATGGTGCCAGAACCTGAGGATTCCTCTCCAGTGCTGACATGGATCTTGGGGTACTTCTGGAGTCTCCCCAGGGGAGTGAGTCCTTGTCTCGAGTGGGGGCATGCACGTGCGCTTTCCTCCCGAGATGTAGCAGCAGTGTCACGCTTCCCTTCCCGTGGATCAAGGGATCTGTGGCTTTCCCTCGAGGCTTTCCCAAGAGGATTTCCCACGAGGCTTTCCGACAGGGCTATCCCACGTGCCACCGTGGTGTGAGTCGATCCTCGCCTTGAAAGTTCGAGGCAGTGCAGGGAAAACAGTTTACTCTGGAATGGACTGAGACATCTGGGGACTCTGGTGAATGGTGGCACGACCCTGGAGTTCCTCTCGCCTTTCCTGTGGAGAGCGCCTTCCTCTTGAGAATGCGAGCGGAATGCCGGGAATTCTTTCCCTGACCACAGCAGGGAAAGGATCCCTCCTCTCGAGCTACGGATGCCAGAAACGGGCGCTCCTCTGGATGTGGGCGGGACTCCTCGTGCTTCCTCTCGAGTGGAGACGGGTATGTCGGGGAACTTCTTGAGTTGCAGCAAGGGTGTGAAGGACCCTTTGAAGTTCCAGAGTTTAGGTGTGATTGAGCCTCGAGATGCCTCAGCGGAAATGGGCCTCATCTCGCCTGGAGGGGAGAACCTCCTGGATTTTCTCGAGTTGCGGCAGGGTGCTCTCGACTTACGACGGGACCTCAGGGACCCGCTCTGGTGGCCTCAGGAAAGGCCAGTCCCCATGCGAGTTGCTCGGGGCCTCTCGGGATTCCTCTCCCGTCGATGCGGGGCCTAAGACCTTGTGTGGAGTCGGTGCCGGAACCTGAGGATTCCTCTCCAGTGCTGACATGGATCTTGGGGTACTTCTGGAGTCTCCCCAGGGGAGTCAGTCCTCGTCTCGAGTGGGGGCATGCACGTGCGCTTTCCTCCCGAGCTGTAGCAGCAGTGTCACGCTTCCCTTCGCGTGGATCAAGGGATCTGTGGCTTTCCCTCAGGCTATTCCACAGGCTTTCCCACGAGGCTTTCCCACAGGGCTGTCCCACGTGCCACCGTGGTGTGAGTCGATCCTCGGCTTGAAAGTCGAGGCAGTGCAGGGAAAACAGGTTTTCCCTGGAATGGACTGAGACATCTGGGGGACTCTGGGAATGGTGGCACGACCCTGGAGTTCCTCTCGCCTTTCCTGTGGAGAGGCCTCCTCTTGAGATGCGACGGGAACGCCGGGAATTCTTTCCCGATACACGCAGGGAAAGGGATCCCTCCTCTCGAGCTAGGAGGCGGAAACGGGGCTCCTCTGGATGTGGGCGGGACTCTCTGTGCTTCCTCTCGAGTGGAGACGGGTATGTCGGGGAACTTCTTGAGTTGCAGCAAGGGTGTGAAGGACCCTTTGGAAGTTCCAGAGGTTAGGTTGTGATTAGCCTCGAGACAGCCTCAGCGGAAATGGGCCTCATCTCGCCTGGAGGGGAGAACCTCCTGGATTTTCTCCAGAGTCAGGTGCTCACAACTTACGACCGGGACCTCAGGGACCTGCTCTGGTGACCTCAGGAAAGACCAGTCCCCATGCGAATTGCTCGGGGCCTCTCGGATTCCTCTCCCGTCGATGCCAGGCCTAAGACTTGTGTGGAGATGGTGCCGGAACCTCAGGATTCCTCTCCAGTGCTGACATGGATCTTGAGGGACTTCTGGAGTCTCCCAGGGAA
>NW_017202975.1:0-6192 GCF_001704415.2 Capra hircus
AGGATTTGAATAGCTCAACTGGAATTCCATCACCCACTAGCTTTGTTCGTAGTGATGCTTCTAAGGCCACTTGACTTCACATTCCAGGATGTCTGGCTCTAGATGAGTGATCACACCATCGTGATTATCTGGGTGTGAAGATCTTTTTTGTACAGTTCTTCTGTGTATTCTTGCCACCTCTCTTAATATCTTCTGCTTCTGTTAGGTCCATACCATTTCTGTCCTTTATCGAGCCCATCTTTGCATGAAATGTTCCCTTGGTATCTCTAATTTTCTTGAAGAGATCTCTAGTCTTTCCCATTCTGTTGTTTTCCTCTATTTCTTTGCATTGATCGCTGAAGAAGGCTTTCTTATCTCTTCTTGCTATTCTTTGGAACTCTGCATTCAGATGCTTATATCTTTCCTTTTCTCCTTTGCTTTTCCTTCTCTTCTTTTCACAGCTATTTGTAAGGCCTCCCAGACAGCCATTTTGCTTTTTTGCATTTCTTTTCCATGGGGATGGTCTTGATCCCTGTCTCCTGTACAATGTCATGAACCTCATTCCATAGTTCATCAGGCACTCTATCTATCAGATCTAGGCCCTTAAATCTATTTCTCACTTCCACTGTATAATCATAAGGGATTTGATTTAGGTCATACCTGAATGGTCTAGTGTTTTCCCTACTTTCTTCAATTTAAGTCTGAATTTGGTAATAAGGAGTTCATGATCTGAGCCACAGTCAGCTCCTGGTCTTGTTTTTGTTGACTGTATAGAGCTTCTCCATCTTTGGCTGCAAAGAATATAATCAATCTGATTTCGGTGTTGACCATCTGGTGATGTCCATGTGTAGAGTCTTCTCTTGTGTTGTTGGAGAGAGGTGTTTTGCTATGACCAGTGCATTTTCTTGGCAAAACTCTATTAGTCTTTGCCCTGCTTCATTCCACATTCCAAGGCCAAATTTGCCTGTTACTCCAGGTGTTTCTTGACTTCCTACTTTTGCATTCCAGTCCCCTATAATGAAAAGGACATCTTTTTTGGGTGTTAGTTCTAAAAGGTCTTGTAGGTCTTCATAGAACCATTCAACTTCAGCTTCTTCAGCATTACTGGTTGGGGCATAGACTTGGATTACTGTGATATTGAATGGTTTGCCTTGGAAACGAACAGAGATCATTCTGTCGTTTTGAGATTGCATCCAAGTACTGCATTTCGGACTCTTTTGTTGACCATGATGGCTACTCCATTTCTTCTGAGGGATTCCTGCCCAGTAGTAGATATAATGGTCATCTGAGTTAAATTCACCCATTCCAGTCCATTTTAGTTTGCTGATTCCTAGAATGTCGACGTTCACTCTTGCCATCTCTTGTTTGACCACTTCCAATTTGCCTTGATTCATGGACCTGACATTCCAGGTTCCTATGCAATATTGCTCTTTACAGCATCGACCTTGCTTCTATCACCAGTCACATCCACAACTGGGTATTGTTTTTGCTTTGGCTCCATCCCTTCATTCTTTCTGGAGTTATTTCTCCACTGATCTCCAGTAGCATATTGGGCACCTACTGACCTGGGGAGTTCCTCTTTCAGTATCCTATCATTTTGCCTTTTCATACTGTTCATGGGGTTCTCAAGGCAAGAATACTGAAGTGGTTTGCCATTCCCTTCTCCAGTGGACCACATTCTGTCAGACCTCTCCACCATGACCCCCGTCTTGGTGGCCCCGGGCATGGCTTAGTTTCATTGAGTTAGACAAGGCTGTGGTCCTAGTGTGATTAGATTGACTAGTTTTCTGTGAGTATGGTTTCAGTGTGTCTGCCCTCTGATGCCCTCTTGCAACACCTACCATCTTACTTGGGTTTCTCTTACCTTGGGCGTGGGGTATCTCTCAGGCTGCTCCAGCAAAGCCAGCCTGCTCCTTACCTTGGACGAGGGGTATCTCCTGCCTTCCTGACCTTCAACGTGGGATAGCTCTCTAGGCCCTCCTGCTAAAATTAATTTGAACCAAGAAACAACTAATTTGTGGTGTTACAGCTAGGAGATATCCTTGAAGGTCAGATAGGAGATACCCCTCCCAAGGTAAGGAGCAGCTGTGCTTTGCTGGAGCAGCCTGAAGAGATACCCCACGCCCAAGGTAAGAGAAACCCAAGTAAGATGGTAGGTGTTGCAAGAGGGCATCAGAGGGCAGACACACTGAAACCATACTCACAGAAAACTAGTCAATCTATCACACTAGGACCACAGCCTTGTCTAACTCAATGAAACTAAGCCATGCCCGGGGGCACCCAAGACGGGGGTCATGGTGGAGAGGTCTGACAGAATGTGGTCCACTGGAGAAGGGAATGGCAAACCACTTCAGTATTCTTGCCTTGAGAACCCCATGAACAGTATGAAAAGGCAAAATGATAGGATACTGAAAGAGGAACTCCCCAGGTCAGTAGGTGCCCAATATGCTACTGGAGATCAGTGGAGAAATAACTCCAGAAAGAATGAAGGGATGGAGCCAAAGCAAAAACAATACCCAGTTGTGGATGTGACTGGTGATAGAAGCAAGGTCCGATGCTGTAAAGAGCAATATTGCATAGGAACCTGGAATGTCAGGTCCATGAATCAAGGCAAATTGGAAGTGGTCAAACAAGAGATGGCAAGAGTGAACGTCGACATTCTAGGAATCAGCAAACTAAAATGGACTGGAATGGGTGAATTTAACTCAGATGACCATTATATCTACTACTGTGGGCAGGAATCCCTCAGAAGAAATGGAGTAGCCATCATGGTCAACAAAAGAGTCCGAAATGCAGTACTTGGATGCAATCTCAAAAGACAGAATGATCTCTGTTCGTTTCCAAGGCAAACCATTCAATATCACAGTAATCCAAGTCTATGCCCCAACCAGTAATGCTGAAGAAGCTGAAGTTGAATGGTTCTATGAAGACCTACAAGACCTTTTAGAACTAACACCCAAAAAAGATGTCCTTTTCATTATAGGGGACTGGAATGCAAAAGTAGGAAGTCAAGAAACACCTGGAGTAACAGGCAAATTTGGCCTTGGAATGTGAATGAAGCAGGGCAAAGACTAATAGAGTTTTGCCAAGAAAATGCACTGGTCATAGCAAACACCCTCTTCCAACAACACAAGAGAAGACTCTACACATGGACATCACCAGATGGTCAACACCGAAATCAGATTGATTATATTCTTGCAGCCAAAGATGGAGAAGCTCTATACAGTCAACAAAAACAAGACCAGGAGCTGACTGTGGCTCAGATCATGAACTCTTATTACCAAATTCAGACTTAAATTGAAGAAAGTAGGGAAAACCACTAGACCATTCAGGTATGACCTAAATCAAATCCCTTATGATTATACAGTGGAAGTGAGAAATAGATTTAAGGGCCTAGATCTGATAGACAGAGTGCCTGATGAACTATGGAATGAGGTTCATGACATGTACAGGAGAAAGGGATCAAGACCATCCCCATGGAAAAGAAATGCAAAAAAGCAAAATGGCTGTCCTCTCTGGGAGGCCTTACAAATGCTGTGAAAGAAGAGAAGTGAAAAGCAAAGGAGAAAAGGAAAGATATAAGCATCTGAATGCAGAGTTCCAAAGAATAGCAAGAAATATAAGAAAGCTTCTTCAGCAATCAATGCAAAGAAATAGAGGAAAGAACAGAATGGGAAAGACTAGAAATCTCTTCAAGAAAATTAGAGATACCAAGGGAACATTTCATGTAAAGATGGGCTCGATAAAGGACAGAAATGGTAGGCACCTAACAGAAGCAGAAGATATTAAGACGAGGTGGCAAGAATACACAGAAGAACTGTACAGAAAAGATCATCATGACCCAGGTGATCACCATGGTGTGATCAGTCACCTAGAGCCAGACATCCTGGAATGTGAAGTCAGGTGGGCCTTAGGAAGCATCACTACGAAAAAGCTAGTGGTAGTGATGTAATTCCAGTTGAGCCATGTCAAATCCTAAAAGATGATGCTGTGAAAGTGCTTCACTCAATATACCAGCAAATTTGGAAAACTCAGCAGTGGCCACGGGACTAGAAAAGGTCAGTTTTCATTCCAATTCTAAAGAAAGGCAATGCCAAAGAATTCTCTAACTATCGCACAGTTGCACTCATCTCACACACTAGTAAAGTAATGCTCAAAATTCTCCAAGCCAGGCTTCAGCAATACGTGAACTGTGAACTTCCAATGTTCAAGCTGGTTTTAGAAAAGGCAGAGGAATGAGATATCAAATTGCTAACACCGCTGGATCATGGAAAAAGCAAGAGAGTTTTGGAAAAAACATCTATTTCTGCTTTATTGACTTTGCCAAAGCCTTTGACTGTGTGGATCACAATAAACTGTGGAAAATTCTGAAAGAGATGGAAATACCAGACCACCTGACCTGCCTCTTGAGAAACATATATGCAGGTCAGGAAGCAACAGTTAGAACTGGACGTGGAACAAGACTGGTTCCAAATCAGGAAAGGGGTACATCAATGCTGTATATTGTCATCCTGCTTATTTACCTTACATGCAGAGTACATTATGAGAAATGCTGGGCTGGAAGAAGCACAAGCTGGAATCAAGATTGCCAGGAGAAATATCCATCACCTCAGATGTGTAAATGACACCACCCTTATGGCAGAAAGTGAAGAGGAACTAAAAAGCCTCTTGATGAAAGTGAAAGAGGAGAGTGAAAAGTTGGCTTAAAGCTCAACCTTCAGAAAACGAAGATCATGGCATCTGTTCCATCACTTTATGGTAAATGGATGGGGAAACAGTGTCAGACTTTATTTTTTTGGGCTCCAAAATCACTGCAGATGGTGATTTCAGCCATGAAATTAAAAGACGCTTACTCCTTGGAAGGAAAGTTATGAGCAACCTAGATAGCATATTCAAAAGCAGAGACATTACTTTGTCAACACAGGTCTGTCTAGTCAAGGCTATCATTTTTCCAGTGGTCATGTATGGATGTGAGAGTTGGACTATAAATAAAGCAGAACACAGAAGAATTGATACTTTTGAACTATGGTGTTGGAGAAGACTCTTGAGAGTCCCTTGGACTGCAAGGAGATCCAACTAGTCCATCCTAAAGGAGATGAGTCCTGAGTGTTCACTGGAAGGACTGATGCTAAAGCTGAAACTCCAATACTTTGGCCACCTGATGAGAAAAGCTGACTCATTTGAAAAGACCCTGATGCTGGGGAAAGATTGAGGGCAGGAGAAGGGACAACAGAGAATGAGATGGTTGGATTGCATCACTGACTCAATAGACATGGGTTTGGGTGGACTCTGGGAGTTGGTGATGGACAGGGAGGCCTGGCATGCTGTGGTTCATGGGGTCACAAAGAATCGGATATGACTGAGCAACTGAATTTGAACTGACTGAACAATGGGATACATGTGTGATTTAAATTTTGGTTTCCTCGGGGTATATGCCTAGGAGTGGGATCGCTGGGTCATGTGCTGGTTTTATTCCCCATTTTTAAATGAATCTCCACGCTGTCTTTCATAGTGAGTGTATCAATTTGCATTCCTCCAACAGCACAAGAGTGTTCCTTTTCTCCATGCCCTCTCTGGCATTTATTACTTGTAGACTTTTTCATGATGGCCATTTTGACCGATGTGAGGTGATATCTCATCGTGGTTTTGTTAGCATTTCTCTAATAATGAGCCATGTTGAAAATCTATTCATATGTTAACTGTATGTCTTCTTTGGAGAAATGTCTGTTTAGGTCTTTTCCCCACTTTTTCATTGGGTTATTTGTTTTTCTTGCATTGAGTTATATGAGCTGCTTGTATATTTTGGAAATTAATCTTTTGTCAGTTGTTTCATTTGCTGTTATTTTCTCTCATTGTGAGGGTTGTCTTTTCACCTTGCTTATAGTTTCCTTTGCTGTGCAAAAGCTTTTAAGTTTAATCAGGTCCCACTTGTTTACTCTTGTTTTTATTTCCATTTCTCTAGAAGTTGGGTCATAGAGGATACTGCATTGATTTATGTTGTTGAGTGTTCTGCCTATGTTTTCCTCTAAAAGTTTTATAGTTTCTGGTCTTACATTTAGGTCTTTAATCCATTTTGAATTATCTTTGTGTATGGTGTTAGGGAGTGTTATAATTTCATTCTTTTACATGTAGCTGTCCAGTTTTCCCAGCACCATTTTACTGAAGAGGCTGTCTTTGCCCCATTGTATATTCTTGCCTCCTTTGTCAAAAATA
>NW_017202976.1:0-6192 GCF_001704415.2 Capra hircus
TGGGCCCTCATTTTGGAGGGGAGAACTCTCTGGATTTTCTGAGTTGGCGGCGGTGCTCTCGACTATATGAGGGGACCTCAGGACCCGCTCTGGTGGTCCCTCGAATGGCCAGTCCCATGCGAGTTGCTCGGGGCCTTTCGGGATTTCCTCTCCCGTCGATGCCCGGGGCCTAAGACCTTGTGTGGAGTCGTGCCGGAATCTGAGGATTCCTCCCCAGTGCTGACATGGATCTTGGGGACTTCTGGAGTCCCCAGGGGAGTCAGTCCTCGTCTCGAGTGGGGTTATGCACGTGCGCTTTCCTCCCGAGCTGAATCAGCAGTGTCACGCTTCCCTTCGCGAGGATCAAGTGATCTGTGGCTTTCCTCGAGGCTTTCAAGAGGCTTTCCCACGAGGCCTTTCCCACAGGGCTGTCCCACGTGCCACCGTGGTTGCAGTCGATCCTACGCTTGAAAGTCGAGGCAGTGCAGGGAAAACAGGTTTCCCTGGAATGGACTGAGACATCTGGTGGACTCAGGGAATGGTGGCACGACCCTGCAGTTCCTCTCGCCTTTCCTGTGGAGAGCGCCTTCTCTTGAGATGCGACGGGAACGCCGGGAATTCTTTCCCGACCACGCAGGGAAAGGATCCTTCCTCTCGAGCTAGGAGGGGGAAACGGGGCTCCTCTGGATGTGGGCGGTACTCTCGTCGTGCTTCCTCTCGAGTGGAGACGGGTATGTCGGGGAACTTCTTAAGTTGCAGCAAGGGTGTGAAGGACCCTTTTGAAAAGTTCCAGGTGTTAGATGTGATTAGCCTCGTGACGCACAGCGGAAATGAGCCTCATCTCGCCTGGAGGGGAGAACCTCCTGGATTTTCTCGAGGTAGGCAGGTGCTCTCGACTTATGACGGGGACCTCAGGGACCCGCTCTGGTGGCCTCAGGAAAGGCCAGTCCCCATGCGAGTTGCTCGGGGCCTCTCGGGATTCCTCTCCCGTCGATGCCGCGGCCTAAGACCTTGTGTGGAGTCGGTGCCGGAACCTGAGGATTCCTCTCCAGTGCTGACATGGATCTTGGGGTTCTTCTGGAGTCTCCCCAGGGGAGTCAGTCCTCGTCTCGAGTGGGGGCATGCACGTGTGCTTTCCTTCCGAGCTGTAGCAGCAGTGTCACGCTTCCCTTCGCGTGAATCAAGGGATCTGTGGCTTTCCCTCGAGGCTTTCCCAGGAGGGATTTCCCACGAGTCTTTCCCACAGGGCTGTCCCACGTGCCACCGTGGTGTGAGTCGATGCTCGGCTTGAAAGTCGAGGCAGTGCAGGGAAAACAGGTTTCCCTGGAATGGACTGAGACATCTGGGGGACTCTGGGAATGGAGGCACGACCCTGGAGTTCCTCTCTCGCCTTTCCTGTGGAAAGCGCCTCCTCTTGAGATGCGACGGGAAGGCCAGGAATTCTTTCCCGATCACGCAGGGAAAGGATCCCTCCTCTCGAGCTAGGAGGCGGACACGGGGCTCCTCTGGATGTGGGCGGGACTCTCGTGCTTCCTCTCGAGTGGAGACGGGTATGTCGGGGAACTTCTTGAGTTGCAGCAAGGGTGTGAAGGACCCTTTGAAAGTTCCAGAGGTTAGGTGTGATTAGCCTCGATACGCCTCAGCGGAAATGGGCCTCATCTCGCCTGGAGGGGAGAACCTCCTGAATTTTCTCGAGTTGCGGCAGGTGCTCTCGACTTTCGACGGGGATCTCAGGGACCCGCTCTGGTGGCCTCAGGAAAGGCCAGTCCCCATGCGAGTTGCTCGCGGGCCTCTCGGGATTCCTCTCCCGTCGATGCCGGGGCCTAAGATCTTGAGTGGAGTCGGTGCCGAAACCTGAGGATTCCTCTCCAGTGCTGACATGGATCTTGGGGTACTTCTGTAGTCTCCCCAGGAAAGTCATTCTGCATCTCGAGTGTGGGCAGGGACATGCGATTTCCTCCCGAGCTGTAGCAGCAGTGTCACGCTTCCCTTTGCGTGGATCAAGGGATCTGTGGCTTTCCCTCGAGGCTTTCCCACAGGGCTGTCCCACGTGCCACCGTGGTGTGAGTCGATCCTCAGCTTGAAAGTCGAGGCAGGGCAGGGAAAACAGGTTTCCCTGGAATGTACTGAGACATCTGGGGGACTCTGGGAATGGTGGCACGACCCTGGAGTTCCTCTTGCCTTTCCTGTAGAGAGCGCCTCCTCTTGAGATGCGACCGGAATGCCAGGAATTCTTTCTCGACCACGCAGGGAAAGGATCCCGCCTCTCGAGCTAGGGGGCGGAAACGTGGATCCTCTGGATGTTGGCGGGACTCTCGAGCTTCCTCTTGAGTGGAGACGGGTATGTCGGGGAACTTCTTGAGTTGCAGCAAGGGTGTGAAGGAGCCTTTGGAAGTTCGAGACGTTAGATGTGATTAGCCTCGAGACGCCTCAGCGGAAATGGGCCTCATCTCGCCTGGAGGGGAGAACCTCCTGGACTTTGTCGAGTTGCGGGAGTTGCTCTTCACTTACGACGGGGACCTCAGGGACCCGCTCTGGGGGCCTCAGGAAAGGCCAGTCCCCATGCGAGTTGCTCGGGGGCCTCTCGGGATTCTCTCTCGATGCCGGGGCCTAAGACTTGAGTGGATTCGGTGCCGAAACCTGAGGATTCCTCTCCAGTGCTGACATGGATCTTGGGGTACTTCTGTAGTCTCCCCAGGGAGTCATTCTGCATCTCGAGTGTGGGCAGGGACATGCGATTTCCTCTCGAGCTGTAGCAGCAGTGTCACGCTTCCCTTTTCGTGGATCAAGGGATCTGTGGCTTTCCCTCGAGGCTTTCCCACAGGGCTGTCCCACGTGCCACCGTGGTGTGAGTCGATCCTCAGCTTGAAAGTCGAGGCAGGGCAGGGAAAACAGGTTTCCCTGGAATGTACTGAGACATCTGGGGGACTCTGGGAATGGTGGCACGACCCTGGAGTTCCTCTTGCCTTTCCTGTAGAGAGCGCCTCCTCTTGAGATGCGACGGAATGCAGGAATTCTTTCTCGACCACGCAGGATCCCCCTCTCGAGCTAGGGGGCGGAAACGTGGATCCTCTGGATGTTGGCGGGACTCTCGAGCTTCCTCTTGAGTGGAGACGGGTATGTCGGGAACTTCTTGAGTTGCAGCAAGGGTGTGAAGGAGCCTTTGGAAGTTCGAGACGTTAGATGTGATTAGCCTCGAGACGCCTCAGCGGAAATGGGCCTCATCTCGCCTGGAGGGGAGAACTCCTGGACTTTGTCGAGTTGCGGGAGTTGCTCTTCACTTACGACGGGGACCTCAGGGACCCGCTCTGGGGGCCTCAGGAAAGGCCAGTCCCCATGCGAGTTGCTCGGGGCCTCTCGGGATTCCTCTCCTGTCGATGCCGGGGCCTAAGACCTTGTGTGGAGTCGGTGCCTGAAACTGAGGATTCCCTCCAGTGCTGACATGGATCTTGGGGTACTTCTGGAGTCTCCCCAGGGGAGTCAGACCTTGTCTCGAGTGGGGGCATGCACGTGCGCTTTCCTCTCGAGCAGTAGCAGCAGTGTCACGCTTCCCTTCGGTGGATCAAGGGATCTGTGTCTTTCCGTCGAGGCTTTCCCTCGAGGCTTTCCCACGAGGCTTTCCCACAGGGCTGTCCCACGTGCCACCGTGGTGTGAGTCGATCCTCGGCTTGAAAGTCGAGGCTGTGCAGGGAAAATTCGTTTCTGGAATAGACTGATACATCTGGGAGACTCTGGAATGGTGGCACGACCCTGGAGTTCCTCTCGCCTATCCTATGGAGAGCACCTCCTCTTGAGATGCGACGGGAACTCCGGGAATTCTTTCCCGACCACGCAGGGAAAGGATCCCTCCTCTCGAGCTAGGAACCGGAAACGGGGCTCCTGTGGATGTGGGCGGGACTCTCGTGCTTCCTCTCGAGTGGAGACAGTATTTCGGGAAAATTCTTGAATTGCAGCCAGGGTGTGAAGAACGCTTTGGAAGTTCCAGAGGTTAGGTGTGGTTAGCATCGAGACACCTCAGCAGAAATGGGCCTCATCTTGCCTGGAGGAGAGAACCTCCAGAATTTTTTCGAGGTGGGGCAGGTGCTCTTGACTTATGACGGGGACCTCAGGGACCCGCTCTGGTGGCCTGAGGAAAGGCCATTCCCCATGCGAGTTGCTCGGGGCCTCTCAGGATTTCCCTCCCGTCGATGCCGGGCCTAAGACCTTGTGTGGAGTCGGTGCTGGAACCTGAGGATTCTTCTCCAGTGCTGACATGCATCTTGGGTTACTTCTGGAGTCTCCCCAGTGAAGTCAGTCCTCGTATCGAGTGGGGGCATGCACAGGCACTCTCCCCCGAGCAGTAGCAGCAGTGTCACGCTTCCCTTCCGGTTGAACAAGGGATCTGTGGCTTTCCCTCGACGCTTTCCCTCGAGACTTTCCGACGAGGCTTTCCCACAGGGCTTTCCCACGTGTCACGTTGTGTGAGTCGATCCTTGGCTTGAAATTCGAGGCAGAGCAGTGAAAACAGGTTTCCCTGGAATTGACTGAGACATCTGGGGTACTCCGGGAATGGTCGCACGACCCTGGAGTTCCTCTCGCCTTTCCTGTGGAGAGTGCCTCCTTTTGAGATGCGAGGTGAATGCCGGGAATTCTTTCTGGACCACACAGGGAAAGGATCCCTCCTCTCGAGATAGGAGGCGGAAAAGGGGCTCCTCTGGATCTGGGCGGTACTCTCCTGTTTCCTCTCGAGTGGAGACGGGTATGTCGGGGAACTTCTTGAGTTGCAGTAAGGGTGTGAAGGACCCTTTGGAAGTTCCAGATGTTAGATGTGATTAGCCTCGAGACGCCTCAGCGGAAATGGGCCTCATCTCGCCTGGAGGGTAGAACCTCCTGGATTTTCCCTAGTTGTGGCAGGTGTTCTTGACTTACGACGGGTACCTCAGGGACCCGCTCTGGTGGCCTCAGGAAAGGCCAGTCCCCATGCGAGTTGCTCGGAGGCCTCTCGGGATTCCTCTCCCATCGATGCCGGGGCCTAAGACCTTGTGTGGAGTCGGTGCCGAAACCAGAGGATTCCTCTCCAGTGCTGACATGGATCTTGGGGTACTTCTGGAGTCTCCCCAGGGGAGTCAGTCCTCGTCTTGAGTGGGGCCATGCACGTGCGCTTTCCCCCCGAGCTGTAGCAGCTGTGTCACCCTTCCCGTGGTGTGGATCAAGGGATCTGTGGCTTTCCCTTGAAGCTTTCCTTTAGGCTTTTCCACGAGGCTTTCCCACAGGGCTGTTCCTCGTGCGACCGTGGTGTGTGAGTCGATCCTCGGCTTGTAAGTCGTGGCAGTGCAGGGAAAACAGGTTTCCCTGGAATGGACGGAGACATCTGGGGGACTTTGGGAAAGGTGTCACGAACCTGGAGTTCCTCTCGCCTTTCCTGTGGAGAGCGCCTCCTCTTGAGATGCAATGGGAACGCCGGGAATTCTTTCCCGACCACGCTGGGAAAGGATCCCTCCCTCGAGCTGGGAGGCGGAAACGGGGCTCCTCTGGATTTGGGCGGGACTCTCATGCTTCCTCTCGAGTGGAGACGGGTATGTCGGGGAACTTCTTGAGTTGCAGCAAGGGTGTGAAGGACCCTTTGGAATTTCCAGAGTTTAGATGTGATTAGCCTCGAGACACCTCAGCGGAAATGGGCCTCATCTCGCCTGGAGGGGAAACCTCCTGGATTTTCTCGAGTTGCGGCAGGTGCTCTCGACTTACGACGGGGACCTCAGGGACCCGCTCTGGTGGCCTCAGGAAAGGCCAGTCCCATGCGAGTTGCTCGGGGGCCTCTCGGGATTCCTCTCCCGTCGATGCTGGGGGCCTAAGACCTTGTGTGGAGTGGGTGCCGGAAACTGAGGATTCCTCTCCAGTGCTGACATGGATCTTGGGGTACTTCTGGAGTCTCCCAGGGGAATCAGTCCTGTCTCGAGTGGGGCATGCACGTGCTCTTTCCTCCCGAGCTGTAGCAGCACTGTCACGCTTCCCCTTCACGTGTATCAAGGGATCTGTGGCTTTCCCTCGAGGCTTTCCACGAGGCTTTCCCACGAGGCTTTCCACAGGGCTGTCCCACGTGCCACCGTGGTTGAGTCGATCCTCGCTTGAAAGTCGAGGCAGTGCAGGGAAAAAAGGTTTCCCGGGAATGGACTGAGACATCTGGGGACTCTGGAATGGTGGCACGACCCTGGAGTTCCTCTCGCCTTTCCTGTG